>NW_025750892.1:0-17267 GCF_021184085.1 Oncorhynchus gorbuscha | reverse complement strand
GGCATTAGTGATCTACTAGACTGGTACTGTATATCTAATATATGTTGGGTATTAGTGATCTACTAGACTGGTACTGTATATATAATATATGTTGGGTATTAGTGAGTGATCTACTAGTATAGACTGGTACTGTATATATAATATATGTTGGGCATTAGTGATCTACTAGACTGGTACTGTATATATAATATATGTTGGGTATTAGTGATCTACTAGACTGGTACTGTATATATAATATATGTTGGGTATTAGTGAGTGATCTACTAGACTGGTACTGTATATCTAATATATGTTGGGTATTAGTGAGTCTACTAGTATAGACTGGTACTGTATATCTAATATATGTTGGGTATTAGTGATCTACTAGACTGGTACTGTATATCTAATATATGTTGGGTATTAGTGATCTACTAGACTGGTACTGTATATAATATATGTTGCATAAGAGTGATCTACTTTATAGACTGGTACTGTATATAATATATGTTGGGTATTAGTGAGTGATCTACTAGTATAGACTGGTACTGTATATAATATATGTTGGGTATTAGTGAGTGATCTACTAGTATAGACTGGTACTGTATATAGTGAGTGATCTAATAGCCTTGGGTATTAATATATGTTGGGTATTAGTGAGGATCTACTAGTATAGACTGGTACTGTATATATATAATATATGTGATCTACTAGTATAGACTGGTACTGTATATCTAATATATGTTGGGTATTAGTGAGTGATCTACTAGTATAGACTGGTACTGTATATAAATATATGTTGGGTATTAGTGATCTACTAGTATAGACTGGTACTGTATATAATATATGTTGGGTATTAGTGAGTGATCTACTAGTATAGACTGGTACTGTATATATAATATATGTTGGGTATTAGTGATCTACTAGTATAGACTGGTACTGACTGGACTGGTACTGTATATATATATATATTGGGTATTAGTGATCTACTAGACTGGTACTGTATATAATATATGTTGGGTATTAGTGGTGATCTACTAGTATAGACTGGTACTGTATATATAATATATGTTGGGTATTAGTGAGTGATCTACTAGTATAGACTGGTACTGTATATATAATATATGTTGGGTATTAGTGATCTACTAGACTGGTACTGTATATAATATATGTTGGGTATTAGTGAGTGATCTACTAGTATAGACTGGTACTGTATATATAATATATGTTGGGTATTAGTGAGTGATCTACTAGTATAGACTGGTACTGTATATATAATATATGTTGGGTATTAGTGATCTACTAGTATAGACTGGTACTGTATATAATATATGTTGGGTATTAGTGAGTGATCTACTAGTATAGACTGGTACTGTATATATAATATATGTTGGGTATTAGTGATCTACTAGTATAGACTGGTACTGTATATCTAATATATGTTGGGTATTAGTGATCTACTAGACTGGTACTGTATATAATATATGTTGGGCATTAGTGATCTACTGAGACTGGTACTGTATATCTAATATATGTTGGGTATTAGTGATCTACTAGACTGGTACTGTATATATAATATATGTTGGGTATTAGTGAGTGATCTACTAGTATAGACTGGTACTGTATATATAATATATGTTGGGCATTAGTGATCTACTAGACTGGTACTGTATATCTAATATATGTTGGGTATTAGTGAGTGATCTACTAGTATAGACTGGTACTGTATATATAATATATGTTGGGTATTAGTGATCTACTAGTATAGACTGGTACTGTATATCTAATATATGTTGGGTATTAGTGATCTACTAGACTGGTACTGTATATAATATATGTTGGGCATTAGTGATCTACTAGACTGGTACTGTATATCTAATATATGTTGGGTATTAGTGATCTACTAGACTGGTACTGTATATATAATATATGTTGGGTATTAGTGAGTGATCTACTAGTATAGACTGGTACTGTATATATAATATATGTTGGGCATTAGTGATCTACTAGACTGGTACTGTATATATAATATATGTTGGGTATTAGTGATCTACTAGACTGGTACTGTATATATAATATATGTTGGGTATTAGTGAGTGATCTACTAGACTGGTACTGTATATCTAATATATGTTGGGTATTAGTGATCTACTAGTATAGACTGGTACTGTATATCTAATATATGTTGGGTATTAGTGATCTACTAGACTGGTACTGTATATCTAATATATGTTGGGTATTAGTGATCTACTAGACTGGTACTGTATATCTAATATATGTTGGGTATTAGTGATCTACTAGACTGGTACTGTATATATAATATATGTTGGGTATTAGTGATCTACTAGACTGGTACTGTTTATAATATATGTTGGGTATTAGTGATCTACTAGACTGGTACTGTATATATAATATATGTTGGGTATTAGTGATCTACTAGACTGGTACTGTATATATAATATATGTTGGGTATTAGTGATCTACTAGTATAGACTGGTACTGTATATCTAATATATGTTGGGTATTAGTGAGTGATCTACTAGTATAGACTGGTACTGTATATAATATATGTTGGGTATTAGTGAGAGTGATCTACTAGTATATACTGGTACTGTATATATAATATATGTTTGGTATTAGTGGATCTACTAGACTGGTACTGTTTAAAATATATGTTGGGTATTAGGTGATCTACTAGACTGGTACTGTATATAATATATGTTGGGTATTATGAGTGATCTAATAGATCAGTACTGTATATCTAATATATGGTGGGTATTAGTGATCTACTAGTATAGACTGGTACTGTATATAATATATGTTGGGTATTAGTGATCTACTAGTATAGACTGGTACTGGTATATAATATATGTTGGGTATTAGTGATCTACTAGTATAGACTGGTACTGTATATATAATATATGTTGGGTATTAGTGATCTACTAGACTGGTACTGTATATATAATATATGTTGGGTATTAGTGATCTACCAGTATAGACTGGTACTGTATATATAATATATGTTGGGTATTAGTGATCTACTATTATAGACTGGTACTGTATATAATATATGTTGGGTATTAGTGATCTACTAGACTGGTACTGTATATAATATATGTTGGGTATTAGTGATCTACTAGACTGGTACTGTATATAACATATGTTGGGTATTAGTGATCTACTAGACTGGTACTGTATATAATATATGTTGGGTATTAGTGAGTGATCTACTAGTATAGACTGGTACTGTATATATAATATATGTTGGGTATTAGTGATCTACTAGTATAGACTGGTACTTTATATCTAATATATGTTGGGTATTAGTGATCTACTAGACTGGTACTGTATATATAATATATGTTGGGTATTAGTGATCTACTAGTATAGACTGGTACTGTATATAATATATGTTGGGTATCAGTGAGTGATCTACTAGACTGGTACTGTATATAATATATTTTGGTTATTAGTGAGTGATCTACTAGACTGGTACTGTATATAATATATGTTGGGTATCAGTGATCTACTAGTATAGACTGGTACTGTATATATAATATATGTTGGGTATTAGTGATCTACTAGACGGGTACTGTATATAATATATGTTGGTATTAGTGATCTGCTAGTATAGACTGGTACAGTATATATAATATATGTTGGGTAATAGTGATCTACTAGTATAGACTGGTACTGTATATAATATATGTTGGGTAATAGTGATCTACTAGTATAGACTGGTACTGTTTATAATATATGTTGGGTATTAGTGATCTACTAGACTGGTACTGTATATCTAATATATGTTGGGTATTAGTGATCTACTAGTATAGACTGGTACAGTATCTATAATATATGTTGGGTAATAGTGATCTACTAGTATAGACTGGTACTGTATATAATATATGTTGGGTAATAGTGATCTACTAGTATAGACTGGTACTGTTTATAATATATGTTGGGTAATAGTGATCTACTAGTAGACTGGTACTGTATATCTAATATATGTTGGTATTAGTGATCTACTAGTATAGACTGGTACTGTATATCTAATATATGTTGGTATTAGTGATCTACTAGTATAGACTGGTACTGTATATAATATATGTTGGGTAATAGTGATCTACTAGTATAGACTGGTACTGTATATAATATATGTTGGGTATTAGTGATCTACTAGACTGGTACTGTATATATAATATATGTTGGTATTAGTGATCTACTAGTATAGACTGGTACTGTATATAATATATGTTGGGTATTAGTGATCTACTAGTATAGACTGGTACTGTATATAATATATGTTGGGTATTAGTGATCTACTAGACTGGTACTGTATATCTAATATATGTTGGGTATTATGATCTACTAGTGACTGGTACTGTATATATAATATATGTTGGGTATTAGTGAGTGATCTACTAGTATAGACTGGTACTGAATATAATATATGTTGGGTATAGTGATCTACTAGACTGGTACTGTATATCTAATATATGTTGGGTATTAGTGATCTACTAGTATAGACTGGTACTGTATATATAATATATGTTGGGTATTAGTGATCTACTAGTATAGACTGGTACTGTATATATAATATATGTTGGGTATTAGTGATCTACTAGTATAGACTGGTACTGTATATCTAATATATATGTTGGGTTTTAGTGATCTACTAGTATAGACTGGTACTGTATATCTAATATATGTTGGGTATTAGTGATCTACTAGTATAGACTGGTACTGTATATCTAATATATGTTGGGTATTAGTGATCTACTAGTATAGACTGGTACTGTATATAATATATGTTGGGTATTAGTGAGTGGATCTACTAGACTGGTACTGTATATCTAATATATGTTGGGTATTAGTGAGCGATCTACTAGACTGGTACTGTATATAATATATGTTGGGTATTAGTGATCTACTAGACTGGTACTGTATATATAATATATGCCCTGGGTATTAGTGATCTACTAGACTGGTACCTATATAATATATGTTGGGTATTAGTGATCTACTAGTATAGACTGGTACTGTATCTAATATATGTTGGGTATTAGTGATCTACTAGTATAGACTGGTACTGTATATAATATATGTTGGGTATTAGTGATCTACTAGTATAGACTGGTACTGTATATAATATATGTTGGGTATTAGTGAGTGATCTACTAGTATAGACTGGTACTGTATATAATATATGTTGGGTATTAGTGATCTACTAGTATAGACTGGTACTGTATATAATATATGTTGGGTATGATCTTGGGTACTGGATATAATATATGTTGGGTAGTGATCTACTAGTATAGACTGGTACTGTATATAATATATGTTGGGTAATAGTGATCTACTAGTATAGACTGGTACTGTTTATCTAATATATGTTGGGTATTAGTGATCTACTAGTATAGACTGGTACTGTATATATAATATATGTTGGGTATTAGTGATCTACTAGTATAGACTGGTACTGTATATAAATATATGTTGGGTATTAGTGATCTACTAGTATAGACTGGTACTGTATATAATATATGTTGGGTATTAGTGATCTACTAGACTGGTAATGTATATAATATATATGTTGGGTAATAGTGAGTGATCTACTAGACTGGTACTGTATATAATATATGTTGGGTATTAGTGAGTGATCTACTAGTATAGACTGGTACTGTATATATAATATATGTTGGGTATTAGTGAGTGATCTACTAGACTGGTACTGTATATAATATATGTTGGGTATTAGTGATCTACTAGTATAGACTGGTACTGTATATATAATATATGTTGGGTATTAGTGATCTACTAGTATAGACTGGTACTGTATATATAATATATGTTGGGTATTAGTGATCTACTAGACTGGTACTGTATATATAATATATGTTGGGTATTAGTGAGTGATCTACTAGTGGTACTGTATATATAATATATGTTGGGTATTAGTGATCTAGTATAGACTGGTACTGTATATATAATATATGTTGGGTATTAGTGATCTACTAGACTGGTATGTATATAATATATGTTGGGTAGTGATCTACTAGTATAGACTGGTACTGTATATATAATATATGTTGGGTATTAGTGATCTACTAGTATAGACTGGTACTGTATATAATATATGTTGGGTATTAGTGATCTACTAGTATAGACTGGTACTGTATATATAATATATGTTGGGTATTAGTGATCTACTAGTATAGACTGGTACTGTATATAATATATGTTGGGTATTAGTGATCTACTAGTATAGACTGGTACTGTATATCTAATATATGGTGGGTATTAGTGACTACTGGACTGGTACTGTATATAATATATGTTGGGTATTAGTGATCTACTAGACTGGTACTGTATATAATATATGTTGGGTATTAGTGATCTACTAGTATAGACTGGTACTGTATATATAATATATGTTGGGTATTAGTGATCTACTAGTATAGACTGGTACTGTATATTTAATATATGTTGGGTATTAGTGATCTACTAGACTGGTACTGTATATAATCTATATATGTTGGGTATTAGTGATGATCTACTAGTATAGACTGGTACTGTATATATAATATATGTTGGGTATTAGTGATCTACTAGTATAGACTGGTACTGTATATAATATATGTTGGGTATTAGTGAGTGATCTACTAGTATAGACTGGTACTGTATATATAATATATGTTGGGTATTAGTGAGGGATCGACTAGTATAGACTGGTACTGTATATCTAATATATGTTGGGTATTAGTGATCTACTAGACTGGTACTGTATATAATATATGTTGGGTATTAGTGATCTACTAGTATAGACTGGGTATTAGTGATCTACTAGTATAGCCTACGGAGCTGTGATACGGCACCTTAGTACCTCCAGGCTCTGATCAGGCCCTACACCCAAACAAGGGCATGATTCATCCACCTCTGGCCTGCTAGCCTCCCTACCACTGAGTACAGCTCCCGCTCAGCCCAGTCAAAACTGTTCGCTGCTCTGGCCCCCAATGGTGGAACAAACTCCCTCACGACGCCAGGACAGCGGAGTCAATCACCACCTTCCGGAGTAAACCCCACCTCTTTAAGGAATACTAGTAGGATAAGTAATCCCTCTCATAAGATTTAGATGCACTATTGTTGACTGTTCCACTGGATGTCATAAGGTGAATGCACCAATTTGTAAGTCGCTCTGGATAAGAGCGTCTGCTAAATGACTTAAATGTAAATGTAAATGTGACTGGTACTGTATATCTAATATATGTTGGGTATTAGTGAGTGATCTACTAGTATAGACTGGTACTGTATATATAATATATGTTGGGTATTAGTGATCTACTAGTATAGACTGGTACTGTATATATAATATATGTTGGGTATTAGTGATGATCTACTAGACTGGTACTGTATATAATATATGTTGGGTATTAGTGATCTACTAGACTGGTACTGTATATAAATATATGTTGGGTATTAGTGATCTACTAGTGGTATAGACTAGACTGGTACTGTATATATAATATATGTTGGGTATTAGTGAGTGATCTACTAGACTGGTACTGTATATAATATATGTTTGGTATTAGTGATCTAATAGACTGGTACTGTATATATTATATGTTGGGTATTAGTGATCTACTAGACTGGTACTGTATATAATATATGTTGGGTATTAGTGATCTACTAGTATAGACTGGTACTGTATATATAATATATGTTGGGTATTAGTGAGTGATCTACTAGACTGGTACTGTATATCTAATATATGATTAGTGATCTGGTACTGTATATATAATATATGTTTGGTATTGGATCTATAGACTGGTACTGTATATAATATATGTTGGGTATTAGTGATCTACTAGACTGGTACTGTATATATAATATATGTTGGGTATTAGTGATCTACTAGTATGTAGTTTGGTACTGGTACTGTATATATAATATATGTTGGGTATTAGTGATCTACTAGACTGGTACTGTATATAATATATGTTGGGTATTAGTGATCTACTAGTATAGACTGGTACTGTATATAATATATATTTGGGTATTAGTGAGTGATCTACTAGACTGGTACTGTATATAATATATGTTGGGTATTAGTGATCTACTAGACTGGTACTGTATATATAATATATGTTGGGTATTAGTGATCTACTAGACTGGTACTGTATATAATATATGTTGGGTATTAGTGATCTACTAGACTGGTACTGTATATATAATATATGTTGGGTATTAGTGAGTGATCTACTAGACTGGTACTGTATATAATATATGTTTGGTATTAGTGATCTAATAGACTGGTACTGTATATATTATATGTTGGGTATTAGTGATCTACTAGACTGGTACTGTATATAATATATGTTGGGTATTAGTGATCTACTAGTATAGACTGGTACTGTATATATAATATATGTTGGGTATTAGTGAGTGATCTACTAGACTGGTACTGTATATAATATATGTTGGGTATTAGTGATCTACTAGACTGGTACTGTATATAATATATGTTGGGTATTAGTGAGTGATCTACTAGTATAGACTGGTACTGTATATATAATATATGTTGGGTATTAGTGAGTGATCTACTAGTATAGACTGGTACTGTATATATAATATATGTTGGGTATTAGTGAGTGATCTACTAGTATAGACTGGTACTGTATATATATATATGTTGGGTATTAGTGAGTGATCTACTAGTATAGACTGGTACTGTATATAATATATGTTGGGTATTAGTGATCTACTAGTATAGACTGGTACTGTATATAATATATGTTGGGTATTAGTGATGATCTACTAGTATAGACTGGTACTGTATATATAATATATGTTGGGTATTAGTGAGGGATCTACTAGTATAGACTGGTACTGTATATATAATATATTTTAGGTATTAGTGAGTGATCTACTAGTATAGACTGGTACTGTATATAATATATACTGTTATTAGGGTATTAGTGATCTACTAGTATCTACTAGACTGGTACTGTATATATAATATATGTTGGGTATTAGTGATCTACTAGACTATAGTATATAATATACTTGTATATATAATATATGTTGGGTATTAGTGATCTACTAGACTGGTACTGTATATAATATATGTTGGGTATTAGTGATCTACTAGACTGGTACTGTATATCTAATATATGTTGGGTATTAGTGATCTACTAGACTGGTACTGTATATAATATATGTTGGGTATTAGTGATCTACTAGACTGGTACTGTATATATAATATATGTTGGGTATTAGTGAGTGATCTACTAGACTGGTACTGTATATAATATATGTTTGGTATTAGTGATCTAATAGACTGGTACTGTATATAATATATGTTGGGTATTAGTGATCTACTAGACTGGTACTGTATATAATATATGTTGGGTATTAGTGATCTACTAGTATAGACTGGTACTGTATATCTAATATATGTTTGGGTATTAGTGGTGATC
Organism: Oncorhynchus gorbuscha; assembly: GCF_021184085.1. NCBI lineage: Eukaryota > Metazoa > Chordata > Actinopteri > Salmoniformes > Salmonidae > Oncorhynchus > Oncorhynchus gorbuscha. Next base: position 7,815 of record NW_025750892.1, on the reverse strand, counting down.
TAATAGTATAGACTACTAGGGTACTGTATATATAATATATGTTGGGTATTAGTGATCTACTAGACTGGTACTAGTATATAATATATGACTGGTACTGTATATATAATATATGTTGGGTATTAGTGAGTGATCTACTAGACTGGTACTGTATATAATATATGTTTGGTATTAGTGATCTAATAGTACTATGGATATATGTTGGGTATTAGTGATCTACTAGTATATATAATATATGTTGGGTATTAGTGAGTGATCTACTAGTATAGACTGGTACTGTATATAATATATGTTGGGTATTAGTGATCTACTAGTATAGACTGGTACTGTATATAATATATGTTGGGTATTAGTGAGTGATCTACTAGTACTGGTACTGTATATAAATATATGTTGGGTATTAGTGATCTACTAGTATAGACTGGTACTGTATATATAATATATGTTGGGTATTAGTGATCTACTAGACTGGTACTGTATATATAATATATGTTGGGTATTAGTGATCTACTAGTATAGACTGGTACTGTATATATAATATATGTTGGGTATTAGTGATCTACTAGACTGATGTATATAATATATGTTGTGTATTAGTGATCTACTAGTATAGACTGGTACTGTATATCATAATATATGTTGGGTATTAGTGATCTACTAGTATAGACTGGTACTGTATATATAATATATGTTGGGTATTAGTGAGTGATCTACTAGACTGGTACTGGGTAATATATGTTGATTAGTGATCTACTAGACTGGTACTGTATATATAATATATGTTGGGTATTAGTGATCTACTAGACTGTATATAATATATGTTGGGTATTAGTGATCTACTAGACTGTACTGTATATATAATATATGTTGGGTGATGATACTAGACTGTGATCTAATATATGTTTGGTATTAGTGATCTAATAGACTGGTACTGTATATAATATATGTTGGGTATTAGTGATCTACTAGTATAGACTGGTACTGTATATCTAATATATGTTGGGTATTAGTGAGTGATCTACTAGACTGGTACTGTATATAATATATGTTGGGTATTAGTGATCTACTAGACTGGTACTGTATATATAATATATGTTGGGTATTAGTGATCTACTAGACTGGTACTGTATATAATATATGTTGGGTATTAGTGATCTACTAGACTGGTACTGTATATATAATATATGTTGGGTATTAGTGAGTGATCTACTAGACTGGTACTGTATATAATATATGTTTGGTATTAGTGATCTAATAGACTGGTACTGTATATAATATATGTTGGGTATTAGTGATCTACTAGACTGGTACTGTATATAATATATGTTGGGTATCAGTGAGTGATCTACTAGTATAGACTGGTACTGTATATATAATATATGTTGGGTATTAGTGAGTGATCTACTAGTATAGACTGGTACTGTATATAATATATGTTGGGTATTAGTGAGTGATCTACTAGTATAGACTGGTACTGTATATAATATATGTTGGGTATTAGTGATCTACTAGTATAGACTGGTACTGTATATATAATATATGTTGGGTATTAGTGATCTACTAGACTGGTACTGTATATATAATATATGTTGGGTATTAGTGATCTACTAGTATAGACTGGTACTATATATATAATATATGTTGGGTATTAGTGATCTACTAGTATAGACTGGTACTGTATATATAATATATGTTGTGTATTAGTGATCTACTAGTATAGACTGGTACTGTATATATAATATATGTTGGTTATTAGTGATCTACTAGTATAGACTGGTACTGTATATAATATATGTTGGGTATTAGTGATCTACTAGTATAGACTGGTACTGTATATCTAATATATGGTGGGTATTAGTGATCTATGGACTACTAGTATTAGACTGGTACTGGTATATATAATATATGTTGGGTATTAGTGATCTACTAGTATAGACTGGTACTGTATATATAATATATGGTGGGTATTAGTGATCTACTAGTATAGACTGGTACTGTATATCTAATATATGTTGGGTATTAGTGATCTACTAGACTGGTACTGTATATAATATATGTTGGGTATTAGTGATCTACTAGTATAGACTGGTACTGTATATCTAATATATGTTGGGTATTAGTGATCTACTAGACTGGTACTGTATATATAATATATGTTGGGTATTAGTGATCTACTAGACTGGTACTGTATATAATATATGTTGGGTACTACTAGACTGGTACTGTATATATAATATATGTTGGGTATTAGTGAGTGATCTACTAGACTGGTACTGTATATAATATATGTTTTGGTATTAGTGATCTAATAGACTGGTACTGTATATAATATATGTTGGGTATTAGTGATCTACTAGACTGGTACTGTATATAATATATGTTGGGTATTAGTGAGTGATCTACTAGTATAGACTGGTACTGTATATATAATATATGTTGGGTATTAGTGAGTGATCTACTAGTATAGACTGGTACTGTATATAATATATGTTGGGTATTAGTGAGTGATCTACTAGACTGGTACTGTATATAATATATGTTGGGTATTAGTGATCTACTAGTATAGACTGGTACTGTATATCTAATATATGTTGGGTATTAGTGAGTATGATCTACTAGTATAGACTAGACTACTGTATATATAATATATCTACTTATAGACTGGTATTAGTTGAGTGATCTACTAGTATAGACTGGTACTGTATATAATATATGTTGGGTATTAGTGATCTACTAGACTGGTACTGTATATATAATATATGTTGGGTATTAGTGATCTACTAGTATAGACTGGTACTGTATATAATATATGTTGGGTATTAGTGAGTGATCTACTAGTATAGACTGGTACTGTATATATAATATATGTTGGGTATTAGTGATCTACTAGTATAGACTGGTACTGTATATAATATATGTTGGGTATTAGTGATCTACTAGACTGGTACTGTATATAATATATGTTGGGTATTAGTGATCTACTAGTATAGACTGGTACTGTATATCTAATATATGTTGGGTATTAGTGATCTACTAGACTGGTACTGTATATATATATATATATGAGTGATCTACTAGACTGGTACTGTATATAATATATGTTGGGTATTAGTGATCTACTAGACTGGTACTGTATATATAATATATGTTGGGTATAGTGATCTACTAGACTGGTACTGTATATAATATATGTTGGGTATTAGTGATCTACTAGACTGGTACTGTATATATAATATATGTTTGGTATTAGTGATCTACTAGACTGGTACTGTATATAATATATGTTTGGTATTAGTGATCTACTAGACTGGTACTGTATATAATATATGTTGGGTATTAGTGATCTACTAGTATAGACTTGTACTGTATATCTAATATATGTTGGGTATTGGTGAGTGATCTACTAGACTGGTACTGTATATCTAATATATGTTGGGTATTAGTGATCTACTAGACTGGTACTGTATATATAATATATGTTGGGTATTAGTGATCTACTAGACTGGTACTGTATATAATATATGTTGGGTATAGTGATCTACTAGACTGGTACTGTATATATAATATATGTTGGGTATTAGTGAGTGATCTACTAGACTGGTACTGTATATAATATATGTTTGGTATTAGTGATCTAATAGACTGGTACTGTATATATATATGTTGGGTATTAGTGATCTACTAGACTGGTACTGTATATAATATATGTTGGGTATCAGTGAGTGATCTACTAGTATAGACTGGTACTGTATATATATATATGTTGGGTATTAGTGAGTGATCTACTAGTATAGACTGGTACTGTATATAATATATGTTGGGTATTAGTGAGTGATCTACTAGTATAGACTGGTACTGTATATATATATATATGATCTTAGACTGGGTATTAGTGATCTACTAGACTGGTACTGTATATATAATATATGTTGGGTATTAGTGATCTACTAGTATAGACTGGTACTGTATATATAATATATGTTGGGTATTAGTGATCTACTAGTATAGACTGGTACTGTATATATAATATATGTTGGGTATTAGTGATCTACTAGTATAGACTGGTACTGTATATATAATATATGTTGGGTATTAGTGATCTACTAGTATAGACTGGTACTGTATATAATATATGTTGGGTATTAGTGATCTACTAGTATAGACTGGTACTGTATATCTAATATATGGTGGGTATTAGTGATCTACTGGGGTACTGTAGTGATCTACTAGTATAGACTGGTACTGTATATAATATATGTTGGGTATTAGTGATCTACTAGTATAGACTGGTACTGTATATATAATATATGTTGGGTATTAGTGATCTACTAGTATAGACTGGTACTGTATATAATATATGTTGGGTATTAGTGATCTACTAGACTGGTACTGTATATAATATATGTTGGGTATTAGTGATCTACTAGTATAGACTGGTACTGTATATCTAATATATGTTGGGTATTAGTGATCTACTAGACTGGTACTGTATATAATATATGTTGGGTATTAGTGATCTACTAGACTGGTACTGTATATAATATATGTTGGGTATTAGTGATCTACTAGACTGGTACTGTATATATAATATATGTTGGGTATTAGTGAGTGATCTACTAGACTGGTACTGTATATAATATATGTTTGGTATTAGTGATCTAATAGACTGGTACTGTATATAATATATGTTGGGTATTAGTGATCTACTAGTACTGGTACTGTATATAATATATGTTGGGTATTAGTGAGTGATCTGTACTAGTATAGACTGGTACTGTATATAATATATATGAGTTGGACTGTATATAATATATGTGATTAGTGAGTGATCTACTAGTATAGACTGGTACTGTATATTTAATATATGTTGGGTATTAGTGAGTGATCTACTAGTATAGACTGGTACTGTATATATAATATATGTTGGGTATTAGTGAGTGATCTACTAGTATAGACTGGTACTGTATATAATATATGTTGGAGTATATAGTGATCTACTAGTATAGACTGGTACTGTAGTGATTAGTGATCTACTAGACTGGTACTGTATATAATATATGTTGGGTATTAGTGATCTACTAGACTGGTACTGTATATATAATATATTTTAGGTATTAGTGAGTGATCTACTAGTATAGACTGGTACTGTATATAATATATACTGGTTATTAGTGAGTGATCTACTAGACTGGTACTGTATATATAATATATGTTGGGTATTAGTGATCTACTATATAGACTGGTACTGTATATATATATATGTTGGGTACTAGACTGGTACTGTATATAATATATGTTGGGTATTAGTGATCTACTAGACTGGTACTGTATATAATATATGTTGGGTATTAGTGATCTACTAGACTGGTACTGTATATAATATATGTTGGGTATTAGTGATCTACTAGACTGGTACTGTATATATAATATATGTTGGGTATTAGTGAGTGATCTACTAGACTGGTACTGTATATAATATATGTTTGGTACTAATAGACTGGTACTTTATATATATGTTGGGCATTAGTGATCTAATATATGTTGGGTATCAGTAGTGATCTACTAGTATAGACTGGTACTGTATATAATATATGTTGGGTATTAGTGAGTGATCTACTAGTATAGACTGGTACTGTATATCTAATATATGTTGGGTATTAGTGAGGGATCTAGTATAGACTGGTACTGTATATCTAATATATGTTGGGTATTAGTGATCTACTAGACTGGTACTGTATATAATATATGTTGGGTATTAGTAGTATAATATATCATAGACTGGTACTGTATATATAATATATGTTGACTGGTACTGTATATATAGACTGGTACTGTATATATAATATATGTTGGGTATTAGTGAGTGATCGACTAGTATAGACTGGTACTGTATATATAATATATGTTGACTGGTACTGTATATATAGACTGGTACTGTATATATAATATATGTTGGGTATTAGTGAGTGATCGACTAGTATAGGCGGCATGTTGATTGGAAACTCAAACCTAAATAATTCTAGTTTCACAAACATTGTTCCCAATTAACCCTGTATGATCTCTGTGACCCCTACCCCTGACCCCAGGCATGGACCTTTCGGCCAATCAGGGACGAGGAGGGTGACCAGGAAGTGTTCCAGGTGGAGATGAGTCGTGAGACAGGAAACAGGAAGTGTGCGTTCCGCACTGCTGCACAAGTACTGGACCCTCACCTCCACCGGAGGACTGCAGCCCCACTAAGTACCGCACTACACACTATACACTATACACACACATACACACACTATACACTATACACACTATACACACTATACACACTATACACACACTACACACTACACACTATACACACTATACACACTATACACTACTATACACACACACTATGCACACTACACACTATACACACTATACACACTACACACTATACACACTATACACTACACTATACACACTATACACACTACACACACTATACACACTATACACACTATACACACTATACACACTACACACACTATACACACTACTGTACACTATACACACTATACACTACACTACACTACACACTACTGTACACTACTATACACACTATACACACACTATACACACTATACACACTATATACACTACACACTATACACTATACACACTATACACACTACACACACTATACACACTACACACACTATACACTATACACTACACACACTACTACACACTATACACACTATACACTACACACTACAATACTATACACACTACTATACACACTATACACACTACACACTATACACACTATACACACTATACACTCTACACACTATACACACTACACACTATACACACTATACACACTACACACTACACTATACTATACACACTACACACTACACACTATACACTACTACACTACTACACACTATACACACTACACTACACACTATACACTATACACTATACACACTACACACTATACACACTATACACACACTCACACTATACACACTATACACACTATACACACTACACTACTATACACTATGCACTATACACACTATACACTACACACACTATGCACTACACACTATACACTATACACTACACACGCTACACACTATACACACACTACACTATACACACTACACACACTACACACTATACACACTATACACACTACACACTATACACACTATACACACTATACACACTATACACACTATACACACTATACACACTATACACACTATACACACTATACACACTATACACACTACACACACTATACACACTATACACACTATACACTACACACTATACACACTATACACACTATACACACTATACACACTATACACTACACACACTATACAAACTACACACACTATACACACTATACACTACACACTATACACACTACACACTATACACACTATACACACTACACACTATACACACTATACACACTATACACACTACACACACTATACACACTATACACACTATACACACACTGTACACTATACACACTATACACACTATACAAACTACACACACTATACACACTATACACTACACACTATACACACTACACACTATACACACTATACACACTATACACACTATACACACTATACACACTATACACACTACACACACTATACACACTATACACACTATACACTACACACTATACACACTATACACACTATACACACTATACACACTACACACACTATACACACTACACACACTATACACACACTGTACACTATACACACTACACACACTACACACTACACTATACACACTACACAC
>NW_025750891.1:0-17287 GCF_021184085.1 Oncorhynchus gorbuscha | reverse complement strand
TGGCTTCCAGTTGAAGCTCGCATCCGCTACAAGACCATGGTGCTTGCCTACGGAGCTGTGAGGGGCCCCTAGTTTTAGATGCACTATTGTTAAGTGACTGTCCCACTGGATGTCATAAGGTGATTGCACCAATTTGTAAGTCGCTCTGGATAAGAGCGTCTGCTAAATGACTTAAATGTAATGTAAATGTAATGTCCACCTAAAAGAGGCTACCCCTTTAAATGCCCCCACCTGCAATCATTAGCCTCTTTCAAACCAAACCAGCATGGAATCCTTGCGATTTGTCATTGACTTTAAATAATCTAAAATATGTTACCTGAAACCATCAATGAAGCCGTAAAGACAAACCTGTTTAAATAAAAGGTCACAGGTCACCCTCTCCTTGTGTTCGCACAGCTGCACCCATCCCTTACTAGTTTCTTTGAGCTATTTTTCCACTTACAAATATACAATCATTCTGATCATGAAAGAAAGAGTCCTCTCAAGACTTTGAAATAAGGTGCAGTCCCATAAATTCAATTTCAACAAGAGAAAGGTGTTAATCGTTTGCCTGAACAGTTTGTGGGGTGTGGCCTAACAGAAAAAAAGCAGACTTGAAAGAAGAGGAAAATAAAAAGGAAAATGCTGCACACTGCACGTTTCCAGGTAGATTGTACTTTGTTGCATTACCACAAGGGACCAAATCTACACAAAACTGTAAAATATAACAATTAACATCTGCATACAAAAAGAAGCGGAGACAGCTATGCAGCCAAACAGCGAAAAGATGTAACTATTCAATTCATAGTTACAACATCAAATCTCATACTTGTGTATTTTACTAAAGAATGAGTGGGCTGGCAGAGGTCTAGGAAGTAGGAACATAAAGATACCTCTACTATGTTCATATGCAGATTGGTTCTGAGAACAGGCATAATGAAGTAGGTGAAATGCTGCTTTCCTTGACCTTTTTAGGCAAAATAAATCCCAAGCACAACCTGTCCGGGTGAAATACACTGACGTTTAGAGGTCTCCCGTAGTAACTTGCCCACAGAGCTGGCGTAGCGGAAGGGACTCGGAATGCTGTTGTCCATCTGTGGTTGGAAACGGGACTGGACGACGCATTATTGAGGCGGCGAGCCACTGATAGAGCGTCTACATGCTAAACATGTGGAAAGTCAGGGAAATGGTGGATAAAGCGTGAGTATTCCTGCTGTTTTCGTCCGCTTGTCATTGTGTTGCAAGGCCCGTTAACTGGCTAGTTTACATTTGACAACCGACCAGGGAAACACTGATCTCGTGACGTCACGCCGTTTTTAGCCTTGTGTACAAAATGTAACTATATATATATATATATATATATCTCTCTATGATCTTTTTTGATATCCGACTGTCCATTATAAACATACAGACTCCAATAATGCAAAGTAACACCCATTTATTCCATAATAGCATTATTTTGGAGGAAAGTATTGTAATGACCCGACTAGATCATAAATGAACAATTGTCCAGACAGAGGCTTGAGTTTACGAATTGACGGTTTATTACACCAACTTTACACAGGCTACTGTTTGGGCCGTAGCACACGCCAAATAGATGACACAAGCCAATCGTGACCTTCTCTTGTGAAGCCCAGACGTAAGAGAGGGAGAACAAAGGCTGAACCTGGTCTTAACTTCCAATGCTCCACCCCCCCTGCCCAACCCCCCTCCACGCCACTCCGCCAACCACCAGGATGCCCGGCATCAGAACATTCCAGGCATTCCCGTGATTGGCAGATAGCAGGTTGATTGACAGGTCGGACCCCGCGAACACCGGGTACTGGTCAGTACAACACAACCACCTCCTAGCCTAACACATAACACACAGCTGTCTGTGCGGGTCGCTACACAGCCCCCCCACCACAAAGTCCCTCGTCCCCGAGGGAACAAACAAAGTCTCTGAAGCGACCCGGAGGTCTCCTTTGCCTGCGTGGCCGTGATGGTCGCAGAGTGCCCCTCTGGGACCCAGGGGATGAAGGCAGGGATATGGGTGACAAGGAAGCGGGAACGGGTAATACAGTCCGTGGCTCTGGGGAACCACGCGGTGACACAGGGGGAGACCGGGGGAGTGGGCTGTCTGGAGCCTTGTCTGCGGCACCTGAGGGTGGGTGCCTGGAGAATGTCATTGCCAGAGAGGGGAATTGTGGGGGTTCCTGGGGTTTGGGGAGAAGAGGCCCCTCTGTATGGGGCTAACCTGTCCCGGTGCAGTGCCACCTTTCTCCCCCTGGGAGGAAGCTGCACCCGGTACACAACCTCCCCTACCCTCTCCAGGACACTGCAGGGTCCCACCCAGTGACTGTCCAACTTGGGGCATCTGCCTTTTTTCCTTAGGGGCTGTAGACCCAGACCAGCTCCCCAGCCACAAAGTGCCTTCCCCGGGTGTGCACGTCATAGTTCCTTTTCTGCCTCACACCTGCATTCACCAGCTGCTCTCTGGCAAAGGTGTGGGCTGTCTCCAGGCGGTCCTGGAGTCTCCGGGCATACTCCGGCCCCGGAGGAACATGAGGGCTATCCAGGGGCCGACCAAACGCCATCTCCGCAGGGTGCGGATCTCTCTCCCCAGCATGAGGAGGGCAGGCGTGCAGGAAGTGGAGTCTTGGACAGCGGAGCGGCATGCCATGAGGACCATAGGCAGGTGCTTGTCCCAGTCACGCTGGTGTTTGGAAGAGACGATGGCCAGCTGCTGTCCAAGCGTTTTGTTGAAGCGCTCCACAGGGCCATCACTTTGAGGATGGAGAGGAGTAGTGCGGGTCTTGTGCATACCCAGCCTCTCACACATGGTGGCGAACACACGGGATTCAAAGTTTCTGCCTTGGTCGCTGTGGATGGACTCTGCAGCTCCAAACCTGCTGAACATCCCCGCTGTCAGGGCGTCGACGATGGTCTCTGCCTCCTGGTCAGGCAGAGCATAGGCCTCGGGCCATTTTGTGAAATAGTCCATGGCCGTGAGCACCCAGCGGTTTCCACTGTCTGTGGTGGGGAACGGCCCAACTACATCCACTCCCACCCTCTCCATGGGAGCCCCACTGGGAACTGTTGGAGCTGAGCATGAGAGCGGCCTGGGGCCCTTTCTCGCTGTGCAGTTGTCACAGCGGCGACAAAAGTCCTCCACATCCCTCTTGTGCTGCCCCCAGTAGAAGCCCTGACGGAGACGGCGCAGTGTTTTTGTGACCCCAAAGTGTCCAGTCCCCACCCCCATGAGTACTCTGGAGCACAGCCTCCCGCAATGCTTTTGGGACCACCACCTGCCACCTCTCCTCTCCCGTAGCTGACTCCTTCCATGCCCGCTGTAGCACGCCATCAGCCAGCCGCAGTCTCTCAAACTTCGACCACAACCCTTTGGTCACGAGTGAGAGCGCTGTCACCTCTTCCCATGGTGGCCTCACCTGCGCCTCTACCCACTGTAGCACTGGCTGTAGGTCTGTGTCCCGTCCCTGCTGCTGCCGCCATTCAGCCACGTCGACAGTCTGCAGCTCACAGCAGACAGGCCCGCTCGCCCGACACACTGTGGCACAGACACCCTCCTCTGCCCGCAGCTCTCTCTCCCGTCCCTCTCTCCGTTCACAGTGGCGGCAGCCGTCTGCAGTAAAGGGCCGACGGGACATGGCGTCGGCGTTGGAGTGGCGTGCCCCTGCCCTGTGCACCACCGTGAAGTCATACGGCTGAAGCTCCTCCAACCAGCGTGCCACCTGCCCCTCTGGCTCTCTGAAAGACATGAGCCACTGGAGAGCAGAGTGGTCAGTCCTTACAGTAAAGGGCAGACCACCCAGGTAGTACTTGAAGTGTTTGACGGAAGCCACAACAGCCAAGAGCTCCCGCCGGGTGACACAGTAGCGGCGCTCATGTTTGTCAAATGTTTTGCTGAAGTACGCCACCACTCTCTCCCCTCTGGCCCCACCTGGGCCAGCACCCCACCATGCCCACATTGCTCGCGTCTGTGTCCAGGATAAAGGGCAAGGTGAGGTCAGGGGGCGAGCACGGGGGCCTCGATCAGTGCCCGTTTGAGGGTGTTGAACGCCTCCTCACACTCCACTGTCCAAGTGAAAGCCTTGTCCTTCGGCAGCAGGCGGTTCAGTGGAGCAGCAACGCTTGAGAAGCCCCGTACAAACCTCCTGTAGTACGAGGCCAGGCCCAGGAAGCTCTTCAGCTGACGCTGGTCGGTGGGGTGGGCCAGTCTCTGACAGCCCCTACCTTGTCCTCCATGGTGCTGATCCCCTCCTTCCCCACTCGGTGGCCCAAGAAGGACACCTCTCTCCTCATGAAGTGGCACTTCTCGGGGTGGAGCTTCAGACCTGCGGCAGCCACCCTCTCCAGCACACGCCGTAGCGCCCCAGGGCTGACTGGAAGGAGCTGCCATGGGCCAGGATGTCATCGAGGTATACCAGACACTGCTGTCGGGGGATGCCATCCAACACCCTGTCCATCAAACGCTCAAAAGTAGCTGGAGCGTTGCACAGGCCAAAGCACAGGACCTTGAACTGCCAGTGTCCTCTGTTAGTGGAGAACGCAGTTTTGGCTCTGGCCTCTGGGGAGAGGGGCACCTGCCAGTAGCCACTGCGGAGGTCTAGTGAGGAGAACCAGGAGGACCCCCTAACCAGGTCCAGCGACTCATCGATACGTGGTATGGGGTATGAGTCCTTCCTGGTTACCTCATTCAGCCGCCTGTAGTCCGCACAGAACCTCAGCTTGCCCCCCTTCTTCGGAACCATGACGACTGGCGCCGCCCAGGGCTGTCTGAGGGCTCAATGAAGTCTGCCCGCTGCATCTCCAACACAGCCTTGTCTGCCGCCTCCTGGCGTGCCAGCGGGATACGGCGGGGACGCATCTTGATGGGTCGAGCATCACCTGTGTCGATCTCATGCTGCACCAGATGAGTCTGACCCACCTCTTCCTCACTCAACGCAAAGCTGTCTCTGAATTCAAACAGCAACTGCCACAACCGTTCCTGCTGCTCAGGGTCAAGACCAACACAGTTCCTCCCCCATATCTCCCTCACTGCAGACAGTGTCCTCTCCTCTCCCATCTGGGGTAGCTGGGCTGGGGGGGTGCGACCCGGGCTCACAGAGGGCTGTGTCATGGAGCTAGCTGGGGGAATGTAACACACCGCCGTAGGTGACAGAGGTACTGGGGAAAAGTCACACACAGCTGTGGGGGAGGGGGCGCAGCCATGAGTCTCTGCTGCTTTAACTGTTGGAGTAAAGGGTTTGTTGGGTTGAGTGAATGTGACATTAGGGGGGGCCATGGTGACTTCCGTCCCTCCCTGGAAGCTCAGTGTGCCCCTATTTAGGTCTAACTGGCAGCCTGTGCTCCTAAGAAAGTCCAACCCCAGGATACAAGGGTCCTGCACAGCCGCCACCCACACAGGATGACGCACAGTCCTGCCCCCTACTGTCAGAGTCATTATTCCCTTCCCTTTCATGGGTGCCAGCTCACCTGTGACTGTGCGGAGCTGCACAGTTGTAGGCTCACACTGAGTCCAACCTGGCACAATATCTGGCCTCACCAGGGTTACTGTGGACCCAGTGTCCACCAGGGCGGAGCAGGGCACCCCCTCCACAGTGACAGGGACATGACAAAAGTCCCCAACACAGGTCCGGCCCACCACAACAACAGGCTCCATCCGCTTGCCCTCGTCTGCTTCTGGGGGAAGTGGAGCCTTGCTTCCCGTCTGTGCCGGTGGGCTCCTCCTGAAGATGACGGTGGTTGGGATAGAAAGCCAGGGTCCGCACTACCCGGTCTATGCGGACCCCAAGCCGTTTCCCTGAGCTCTGGGGGACATGGGGCAAACTCGGCGCAGATGGCCTGGCTGGCCACAACCCCAGCAGACCCTGGGACCAGGGCGTGTGTTTCGTTCCGCCTGTAGCGACACAGCACGAATGAGTTTTGTCATTTCGGCCACCCAAGCAGGCTTTTCCGGCTCCGGGCTGCTCTGCCCCCCAGCTCGCACAGAGGGTGTGTCTCCCTGCACCCCCACCAAAGCCCCAGCTGAAGCCCCAGCCCACACCAGCTCCCTCTCCAAAGCCATCTCATTACATTTTTACATTTACATTTAAGTCATTTAGCAGACGCTCTTATCCAGAGCGACTTACAAATTGGTGCATTCACCTTATGACATCCAGTGGAACAGCCACTTTACAATAGTGCATCTAAATATTTTAAGGGGGGGGGGGTGAGAAGGATTACTTTATCCTATCCTAAGTATTCCTTAAAGAGGTGGGGTTTCAGGTGTCTCCGGAAGGTGGTGATTGACTCCGCTGTCCTGGCGTCGTGAGGGAGTTTGTTCCACCATTGGGGAGCCAGAGCAGCGAACAGTTTTGACTGGGCTGGGCGGGAACTGTACTTCCTCAGTGGTAGGGAGACGAGCAGGCCAGAGGTGGATGAACGCAGTGCCCTTATTTGGGTGTAGGGCCTGATCAGAGCCTGGAGGTACTGAGGTGCCGTTCCCCTCACAGCTCCGTAGGCAAGCACCATGGTCTTGTAGCGGATGCGAGCTTCAACTGGAAGCCAGTGGAGAGAGCGGAGGAGCGGGGTGACGTGAGAGAACTTGGGAAGGTTGAACACTAGACGGGCTGCGGCGTTCTGGATGAGTTGTAGGGGTTTAATGGCACAGGCAGGGAGCCCAGCCAACAGCGAGTTGCAGTAATCCAGACGGGAGATGACAAGTGCCTGGATTAGGACCTGCGCCGCTTCCTGTGTGAGGCAAGGTCGTACTCTGCGGATGTTGTAGAGCATGAACCTACAGGAACGGGCCACCGCCTTGATGTTAGTTGAGAACGACAGGGTGTTGTCCAGGATCACGCCAAGGTTCTTAGCACTCTGGGAGGAGGACACAATGGAGTTGTCAACCGTGATGGCGAGATCATGGAACGGGCAGTCCTTCCCCGGGAGGAAGAGCAGCTCCGTCTTGCCGAAGTTCAGCTTGAGATGGTGATCCGTCATCCACACTGATATGTCTGCTAGACATGCAGAGATGCGATTCGCCACCTGGTCATCAGAAGGGGGAAAGGAGAAGATTAATTGTGTGTCGTCTGCATAGCAATGATAGGAGAGACCATGTGAGGTTATGACAGAGCCAAGTGACTTGGTGTATAGCGAGAATAGGAGAGGGCCTAGAACAGAGCCCTGGGGGACACCAGTGGTGAGAGCGCGTGGTGAGGAGACAGATTCTCGCCACGCCACCTGGTAGGAGCGACCTGTCAGGTAGGACGCAATCCAAGCGTGGGCCGCGCCAGAGATGCCCAACTCGGAGAGGGTGGAGAGGAGGATCTGATGGTTCACAGTATCGAAGGCAGCCGATAGGTCTAGAAGGATGAGAGCAGAGGAGAGAGAGTTAGCTTTAGCGGTGCGGAGCGCCTCCGTGATACAGAGAAGAGCAGTCTCAGTTGAATGACTAGTCTTGAAACCTGACTGATTTGGATCAAGAAGGTCATTCTGAGAGAGATAGCGGGAGAGCTGACCAAGGACGGCACGTTCAAGAGTTTTGGAGAGAAAAGAAAGAAGGGATACTGGTCTGTAGTTGTTAACATCGGAGGGATCGAGTGTAGGTTTTTTCAGAAGGGGTGCAACTCTCGCTCTCTTGAAGACGGAAGGGACGTAGCCAGCGGTCAGGGATAAGTTGATGAGCGAGGTGAGGTAAGGGAGAAGGTCTCCGGAAATGGTCTGGAGAAGAGAGGAGGGGATAGGGTCGAGCGGGCAGGTTGTTGGGCGGCCGGCCGTCACAAGACGCGAGATTTCATCTGGAGAGAGAGGGGAGAAAGAGGTCAGAGCACAGGGTAGGGCAGTGTGAGCAGAACCAGCAGTGTCGTTTGACTTAGCAAACGAGGATCGGATGTCGTCGACCTTCTTTTCAAAATGGTTGACGAAGTCATCTGCAGAGAGGGAGGAGGGGGTAGGGGGAGGAGGATTCAGGAGAGAGGAGAAGGTGGCAAAGAGCTTCCTAGGGTTAGAGGCAGATGCTTGAAATTTAGAGTGGTAGAAAGTGGTTTTAGCAGCAGAGACAGAGGAGGAAAATGTAGAGAGGAGGGAGCGAAAGGATGCCAGGTCCGCAGGGAGGCGAGTTTTCCTCCATTTCCGCTCGGCTGCCCGGAGCCCTGTTCTGTGAGCTCGCAATGAGTCGTCAAGCCACGGAGCGGGAGGGGAGGACCGAGCCGGCCTGGAAGATAGGGGACATAGAGAGTCAAAGGATGCAGAAAGGGAGGAGAGGAGCGTTGAGGAGGCAGAATCAGGAGATAGGTTGGAGAAGGTTTGAGCAGAGGGAAGAGATGATAGGATGGAAGAGGAGAGAGTAGCGGGGGAGAGAGAGCGAAGGTTGGGACGGCGCGATACCATCCGAGTAGGGGCAGTGTGGGAAGTGTTGGATGAGAGCGAGAGGGAAAAGGATACAAGGTAGTGGTCGGAGACTTGGAGGGGAGTTGCAATGAGGTTAGTGGAAGAACAGCATCTAGTAAAGATGAGGTCGAGCGTATTGCCTGCCTTGTGAGTAGGGGGGGAAGGTGAGAGGGTGAGGTCAAAATCAAATCAAATCAAATCAAATTTATTTATATAGCCCTTCGTAAATCAGCTGATATCTCAAAGTGCTGTACAGAAACCCAGCCTAAAACCCCAAACAGCAAACAATGCAGGTGTAAAAGCACGGTGGCTAGGAAAAACTCCCTAGAAAGGCCAAAACCTAGGAAGAAACCTAGAGAGGAACCGGGCTATGTGGGGTGGCCAGTCCTCTTCTGGCTGTGCCGGGTAGAGATTATAACAGAACATGACCAAGATGTTCAAATGTTCATAAATGACCAGCATGGTCAAATAATAATAAGGCAGAACAGTTGAAACTGGAGCAGCAGCACAGTCAGATGGACTGGGGACAGCAAGGAGCCATCATGTCAGGTAGTCCTGGGGCACGGTCCTAGGGCTCAGGTCCTCCGAGAGAGAGAAAGAAAGAGAGAATTAGAGAGAGCATATGTGGGTGGCCAGTCCTCTTCTGGCTGTGCCAGGTGGAGATTATAACAGAACGTGGCCAAGATGTTCAAATGTTCATAAATGACCAGCATGGTTGAATAATAGTAAGGCAGAACAGTTGAAACTGGAGCAGGAGTATGGCCAGGTGGACTGGGGACAGCAAGGAGTCCTCATGTCAGGTAGTCCTGGGACATGGTCCTAGGGCCCAGGCCAGTTGAAACTGGAGCAGCAGCATGGCCAGGTGGACTGGGGACAGCAAGGAGTCATCATGTCAGGTAGTCCTGGGGCATGGTTCTAGGGCTCAGGTCCTCCGAGAGAGAGAAAGAAAGAGAGAAGGAGAGAATTAGAGAACGCACACTTAGATTTACACAGGACACCGAATAGGACAGGAGAAGTACTCCAGATAAACAAACTGACCCTAGCCCCCGACACATAAACTACTGCAGCATAAATACTGGAGGCTGAGACAGGAGGGGTCAGGAGACACTGTGGCCCCATCCGAGGACACCCCGGACAGGGCCAAACAGGAAGGATATAACCCCACCCACTTTGCCAAAGCACAGCCCCCACACCACTAGAGGGAAATCTTCAACCACCAACTTACCATCCTGAGACAAGGCCGAGTATAGCCCACAAAGATCTCCGACACGGTACAACCCAAGGGGTGGGGGAACCCAGACAGGCCGACCACAACAGTGAATCAACCCACCCAGGTGACGCATCCCCCCCCAGGGACGGCACGAGAGAGCCCCAGCAAGCCAGTGACTCAGCCCCCGTAACAGGGTTAGAGGCAGAGAATCCCAGTGGAAAAAGGGGAACCGGCCAGGCAGAGACAGCAAGGGCGGTTCGTTGCTCCAGAGCCTTTCCGTTCACCTTCCCACTCCTGGGCCAGACTACACTCAATCATATGACCCACTGAAGAGATGAGTCTTCAGTAAAGACTTAAAGGTTGAGACCGAGTTTGCGTCTCTGACATGGGTAGGCAGACCGTTCCATAAAAATGGAGCTCTATAGGAGAAAGCCCTGCCTCCAGCTGTTTGCTTAGAAATTCTAGGGACAATTAGGAGGCCTGCGTCTTGTGACCGTAGCGTACGTATAGGTATGTACGGCAGGACCAAATCAGAGAGGTAGGTAGGAGCAAGCCCATGTAATGCTTTGTAGGTTAGCAGTAAAACCTTGAAATCAGCCCTTGCTTTGACAGGAAGCCAGTGTAGAGAGGCTAGCACTGGAGTAATATGATCAATTTTTTGGTTCTAGTCAGGATTCTAGCAGCCGTATTTAGCACTAACTGAAGTTTATTTAGTGCTTTATCCAGGTAGCCGGAAAATAGAGCATTGCAGTAGTCTAACCTAGAAGTGACAAAAGCATGGATTAATTTTTCTGCATCATTTTTGGACAGAAAGTTTCTGATTTTTGCAATGTTACGTAGATGGAAAAAGCTGTCCTCTAAATGGTCTTGATATGTTCTTCAAAAGAGAGATCAGGGTCCAGAGTAACGCCGAGGTCCTTCACAGTTTTATTTGAGACGACTGTACAACCATTAAGATTAATTGTCAGATTCAACAGAAGATCTCTTTGTTTCTTGGGACCTAGAACAAGCATCTCTGTTTTGTCCGAGTTTAATAGTAGAAAGTTTGCAGCCATCCACTTCCTTATGTCTGAAACACATGCTTCTAGCGAGGCAATTTTGGTGCTTCACCATGTTTCATTGAAATGTACAGCTGTGTGTCATCCGCATAGCAGTGAAAGTTTACATTATGTTTTCGAATAACATCCCCAAGAGGTAAAATATATAGTGAAAACAATAGTGGTCCTAAAACAGAACCTTGAGGAACACCGAAATGTACAGTTGATTTGTCAGAGGACAAACCATTCACAGAGAGGAGAGGAGTGGAAAGAAGGAGGCAGAGAGGAATGAGTCAAAGGTAGATGTGGGGAGGTTAAAGTCGCCCAGAACTGTGAGAGGTGAGCCGTCCTCAGGAAAGGAGCTTATCAATGCATCAAGCTCATTGATGAACTCTCCGAGGGGACCTGGAGGGCGATAAATGATAAGGATGTTAAGCTTGAAAGGGCTGGTAACTGTGACAGCATGAAATTCAAAGGAGGCGATAGACAGATGGGTAAGGGGAGAAAGAGAGAATGACCACTTGGGAGAGATAAGGATCCCGATGCCACCACCCCGCTGACCAGAAGCTCTCGGGGTGTGCGAGAACACGTGGGCGGACGAAGAGAGAGCAGTAGGAGTAGCAGTGTTATCTGTGGTGATCCATGTTTCTGTCAGTGCCAAGAAGTCGAGGGACTGGAGGGAGGCATAGGCTGAGATGAACTCTGCCTTGTTGGCCGCAGATCGGCAGTTCCAGAGGCTACCGGAGACCTGGAACTCCACGTGGGTCGTGCGCTGGGACCACCAGATTAGGGTGGCAGCGGCCACGTGGTGTGGAGCGTTTGTATGGTCTGTGCAGAGAGGAGAGAACAGGGATAGACAGACACATAGTTGACAGGCTACAGAAGAGGCTACGCTAATGCAAGGAGATTGGAATGACAAGTGGACTACACGTCTCGAATGTTCAGAAAGTTAAGCTTACGTAGCAAGAATCTTATTGACTAAAATGATTCAAATGATACAGTACTGCTGAAGTAGGCTAGCTGGCAGTGGCTGCGTTGTTGACTTTGTAGGCTAGCTGGCAGTGGCTGCGTTGTTGACACTACACTAATCAAGTCGTTTCGTTGAGTGTAATAGTTTCTACAGTGCTGCTATTCGGGGGCTAGCTGGCTAGCTAGCAGTGTTGATTACGTTACGTTGCGTTAAAAGAACGACAATAGCTGGCTAGCTAACCTAGAAAATCGCTCTAGACTACACAATTATCTTTGATACACAGACGGCTATGTAGCTAGCTATTTAGCTAGCTACGATCAAACAAATCAAACCGTTGTGCTGTAAAGAAATGAAATGAAAAATCTCCAAGGCTGTCTGCAATGACTCAGGATGAGCCAGCTGGGTCTGTATGCGCAGCTCCGTAGGAGAGAGCGCCTGTATGAACTGGTCCCGTGCTAGCTCGCTCTGCACGGAGGGGGGCATGTGAGCATATGCCCGCCGAGAGAGGCTCTCAATGTCATTAGCTAGCACCCGTAGAGGCTCTCCAGGCTGCCTGCGTCTATTACTCAGTTCGGAGCGCAGTAGCCCGGGCTGTACACACTGTCCATAGCGCCTCCTCAGTGCTCCCACTAAAGCCCCATAATCATGC
Organism: Oncorhynchus gorbuscha; assembly: GCF_021184085.1. NCBI lineage: Eukaryota > Metazoa > Chordata > Actinopteri > Salmoniformes > Salmonidae > Oncorhynchus > Oncorhynchus gorbuscha. The sequence goes on along the minus strand of NW_025750891.1, from coordinate 5,072 downwards.
CTGTCCTCGGGGCTAATCAATATCAAACAGGCCAGAGCTTCATCCGTGAGGCATAAAGCCAACTGCAGTGCCCTTTCTTCATCCGACCACCCCCTAAAATGAGCTAACAGTTCAAACTGAGCATGAAAAGCTTCCCAATCCGCCTTACCGGAATACTTCGGGGTCTTAACAGATACGGACGCAGCCGGGAACTGGGCGCCGCCATGTTTGTTTACATCCTGAGCCCCAGATTCCTCATCACGCCGCGTCGACGTCACCACTTCGGTCCGCCCACCAGAATCCGCGCGAAATACATTCGACGAAGCCGCCATCGCTCTAACGTCCTCCCTCAAGCGGCCTCTGCGCTCCGACGCCCTGGCGATCTCCTCAGACAGAGCCCCCGACGTCCATTCACACGCACCTCCTTGGCCATAATCGTCCCCTACCTCCACCTTCACTTTCGGATTCCCTCGAAGCATTTTCAATCCCCGTTCTCACCTACGGTAGCTAGCCACATAAGTCAGCTAGCTAGCTGGCTAACTTGTATCAACGTTTTTACTTCTGACACCAATGTAATGACCCGACTAGATCATAAATGAACAATTGTCCAGACAGAGGCTTGAGTTTACGAATTGACGGTTTATTACACCAACTTTACACAGGCTACTGTTTGGGCCGTAGCACACGCCAAATAGATGACACAAGCCAATCGTGACCTTCTCTTGTGAAGCCCAGACGTAAGAGAGGGAGAACAAAGGCTGAACCTGGTCTTAACTTCCAATGCTCCACCCCCTGCCCAACCCCCTCCACGCCCTCCGCCAACCACCAGGATGCCCGGCATCAGAACATTCCAGGCATTCCCGTGATTGGCAGATAGCAGGTTGATTGACAGGTCGGACCCCGCGAACACCGGGTACTGGTCAGTACAACACAACCACCTCCTAGCCTAACACATAACACACAGCTGTCTGTGCGGGTCGCTACAGTATTATTAACCTTAGTCTAGCCAACTAGCTAGTTGTTTGCACTTTTTCGTTTCATTATGTTCATTACAATACTCACTATAGAAGTTGAACTTCATGACCTTTTTTTATTGTTTTCTGGTTGAAACGTTTTTACACGAACACAATTTACACGACCACTATCTGAGCCATCAACTAGCATTTGTCTGTTCCTGGTTTCGTTAAGACGGAAAACGTTGCCGCTGCGCCTGTCTGCCGAATATTGGTCGTACCAGGCTCGTGCCTCTCATCAAACGCCTGGTCCACGACTAATGCAGCATGACATATCCCTTAGCTAGCTGAGTTTGTGTATTGCAAAGGATCTGTATGTGAATGTGTATGGAATTGTTCACTACATCATGTGCCTAAGATACATTATTTAAATGGATAGCTCGAAGGTTTTGACGTTTCCATACCTGGCAACATTTAGTTATCCATGCATCAGTATTGGAAAATTGCAAATTTCTTATTACAACCATTTATATAAAGACTGTTATGATAATGAGTGAAAGACTCATTAAAGTCTAATAGTTTTCCGGATTTGCAAGCAATGGCAGAAAAAGGTTCCAGCCGAGTGCCTGATTCATGGACAGAGCTTACAGTCAGGTTGCAGTAACTGATGCTGCCTGAGCCGGTGCCACCTGTTAGGCATGCGTGATTTCAGCTGAATAGGGCCTGTTATTGATACAGCCTGCGAGAAGGCCTTCTCCTGCCACCCTGGGCCCAGAGAGCTCTCTGCAGACCCTGAGCTTTTAGAGAACAGACTATGTACCGCCACACCTTGTGGATTGTGTCACTGCCAACAGTTGTTTGGGAGGGACATTGCTTCAGTGGGTTAGCCAGTTGAATGGTATTTTTGGTGAGGACTGGTGTTTTTTCACATGTCTGGCAGAATATGCATTTAGGCTAGATGTATGTTTGGGTATATTGCCCCTCCCATAAGTGAGGAGGAGAACCCATGGTCATCATGGATTGTTCTGTGGCTGATCAATACTAGCTGTCTGGGACTCAAGATCATAGCTGGCTGGGAGGGGCTTTGAGATTGGTCATCTAGTCAAAGCAAACTTTATTTGTCACATGTGCCGAATACAAGTGGAGACCTCACTGTGAAATGATTACTTACAAGCCCTTAACCAACAGTGCAGTTTAAGAAAAGTTAAGAAAATATTTACCAAATAAAGTAAAAAGTAACATAATAAAATAACAATACCTATATAATGTAGGTAGATGACGTGCGTACCTATATAATGTAGGTAGATGACGTGCGTACCTATATAATGTAGGTAGATGACGTGCGTACCTATATAATGTAGGTAGATGACGTGCGTACCTATATAATGTAGGTAGAGGACGTGCGTACCTATATAATGTAGGTAGATGACGTGCGTACCTATATAACGTAGGTAGATGACGTGCGTACCTATATAATGTAGGTAGATGACGTGCGTACCTATATAATGTAGGTAGATGACGTGGGTAGAGGACGTGCGTACCTATATAATGTGGGTAGAGGACGTGCGTACCTATATAATGTAGGTAGATGACGTGCGTACCTATATAATGTAGGTAGATGACGTGCGTACCTATATAACGTAGGTAGATGACGTGGGTAGATGACGTGCGTACCTATATAATGTAGGTAGAGGACGTGCGTACCTATATAACGTAGGTAGATGACGTGGGTAGAGGACGTGCGTACCTATATAATGTAGGTAGATGACGTGGGTAGAGGACGTGCGTACCTATATAATGTAGGTAGATGACGTGCGTACCTATATAATGTAGGTAGAGGACGTGCGTACCTATATAATGTAGCTAGATGACGTGCGTACCTATATAATGTAGCTAGATGACGTGCGTACCTATATAATGTAGCTAGATGACGTGCGTACCTATATAATGTAGGTAGATGACGTGCGTACCTATATAATGTAGGTAGAAGACATGCGTACCTATATAATGTAGGTAGATGACGTGCGTACCTATATAATGTAGGTAGAGGACGTGCGTACCTATATAATGTAGGTAGATGACGTGCGTACCTATATAACGTAGGTAGATGACGTGCGTACCTATATAATGTAGGTAGAGGACGTGCGTACCTATATAATGTAGGTAGATGACGTGCGTACCTATATAATGTAGGTAGAGGACGTGCGTACCTATATAATGTAGGTAGATGACGTGGGTAGAGGACGTGCGTACCTATATAATGTAGATAGAGGATGTGCGTACCTATATAATGTAGGTAGATGACGTGGGTAGAGGACGTGCGTACCTATATAATGTAGGTAGATGACGTGGGTAGAGGACGTGCGTACCTATATAATGTAGGTAGATGACGTGGGTAGATGACGTGCGTACCTATATAATGTAGGTAGATGACGTGGGTAGAGGACGTGCGTACCTATATAATGTAGGTAGATGACGTGCGTACCTATATAATGTAGGTAGAGGACGTGCGTACCTATATAATGTAGCTAGATGACGTGCGTACCTATATAATGTAGCTAGATGACGTGCGTACCTATATAATGTAGCTAGATGACGTGCGTACCTATATAATGTAGGTAGATGACGTGCGTACCTATATAATGTAGGTAGAAGACATGCGTACCTATATAATGTAGGTAGATGACGTGCGTACCTATATAATGTAGGTAGAGGACGTGCGTACCTATATAATGTAGGTAGATGACGTGCGTACCTATATAACGTAGGTAGATGACGTGCGTACCTATATAATGTAGGTAGAGGACGTGCGTACCTATATAATGTAGGTAGATGACGTGCGTACCTATATAATGTAGGTAGAGGACGTGCGTACCTATATAATGTAGGTAGATGACGTGGGTAGAGGACGTGCGTACCTATATAATGTAGATAGAGGATGTGCGTACCTATATAATGTAGGTAGATGACGTGGGTAGAGGACGTGCGTACCTATATAATGTAGGTAGATGACGTGGGTAGAGGACGTGCGTACCTATATAATGTAGGTAGATGACGTGGGTAGATGACGTGCGTACCTATATAATGTAGGTAGATGACGTGGGTAGAGGACGTGCGTACCTATATAATGTAGGTAGATGACGTGCGTACCTATATAACGTAGGTAGATGACGTGCGTACCTATATAACGTAGGTAGATGACGTGCGTACCTATATAACGTAGGTAGATGACGTGCGTACCTATATAATGTAGGTAGATGACGTGCGTACCTATATAATGTAGGTAGATGACGTGCGTACCTATATAATGTAGGTAGATGACGTGCGTACCTATATAACGTAGGTAGATGACGTGGGTAGAGGACGTGCGTACCTATATAACGTAGGTAGATGACGTGCGTACCTATATAATGTAGGTAGATGACGTGCGTACCTATATAACGTAGGTAGATGACGTGCGTACCTATATAACGTAGGTAGATGACGTGCGTACCTATATAACGTAGGTAGATGACGTGCGTACCTATATAATGTAGGTAGATGACGTGGGTAGATGACGTGCGTACCTATATAATGTAGGTAGATGACGTGGGTAGAGGACGTGCGTACCTATATAATGTAGGTAGATGACGTACGTACCTATATAATGTGGGTAGATGACGTGCGTACCTATATAACGTAGGTAGATGACGTGCGTACCTATATAACGTAGGTAGATGACGTGCGTACCTATATAATGTAGGTAGATGACGTGGGTAGATGACGTGCGTACCTATATAATGTAGGTAGATGACGTGGGTAGAGGACGTGCGTACCTATATAATGTAGGTAGATGACGTACGTACCTATATAATGTGGGTAGATGACGTGCGTACCTATATAATGTAGGTAGATGACGTGCGTACCTATATAATGTAGGTAGATGACGTGCGTACCGATATAATGTAGGTAGATGACGTGCGTACCTATATAATGTAGGTAGAGGACGTGCGTACCTATATAATGTAGGTAGATGACGTGGGTAGATGACGTGCGTACCGATATAATGTAGGTAGATGACGTGCGTACCTATATAATGTAGGTAGATGACATAGGTAGATGACGTGCGTACCTATATAATGTAGGTAGATGACATGGGTA
>NW_025750890.1:0-17292 GCF_021184085.1 Oncorhynchus gorbuscha | reverse complement strand
CCATATCTTCATTTAAACCAGGGTATTTAGTGGCCTGTAGTTTGTAAATCCATATCTTCATTTAAACCAGGGTATTTAGTGGCCTGTAGTTTGTAAATCCATATCTTTATTTAAACCAGGGTATTTAGTGGCCTGTAGTTTGTAAATCCATATCTTCATTTAAACCATGGTATTTAGTGGCCTGTAGTTTGTAAATCCATATCTTCATTTAAACCATTTAGTGGCCTGTAGTTTGTAAAATCCATATCTTCATTTAAACCAGGGTATTTGGTGGTCTGTAGTTTGTAAATCCATATCTTCATTTAAACCAGGGTATTTAGTGGTCTGTAGTTTGTAAATCCATATCTTCATTTAAACCATGGTATTTAGTGGCCTGTAGTTTGTAAATCCATATCTTCATTTAAACCAGGGTATTTAGTGGCCTGTAGTTTGTAAATCCATATCTTCATTTAAACCATGGTATTTAGTGGCCTGTAGTTTGTAAATCCATATCTTCATTTAAACCAGGGTATTTAGTGGCCTGTAGTTTGTAAATCCATATCTTCATTTAGTGGTTCTGTAGCTCAGTTGGTAGAGCATGGCGCTTGTAACGCCAGGGTAGTGGGTTCGATTCCCGGGACCACCCATACGTAGAATGTATGCACACATGACTGTAAGTCGCTTTGGATAAAAGCGTCTGCTAAAATGGCATATTATAAAACATATTATTTATAAACCAGGGTATTTAGTGGCCTGTAGTTTGTAAATCCATATCTTCATTTAAACCATGGTATTTAGTGGCCTGTAGTTTGTAAATCCATATCTTCATTTAAACCAGGGTATTTAGTGGCCTGTAGTTTGTAAATCCATATCTTCATTTAAACCAGGGTATTTAGTGGCCTGTAGTTTGTAAATCCATATCTTCATTTAAACCATGGTATGTAGTGGCCTGTAGTTTGTAAATCCATATCTTCATTTAAACCAGGGTATTTAGTGGCCTGTAGTTTGTAAATCCATATCTTCATTTAAACCATAGTATTTAGTGGCCTGTAGTTTGTAAATCCATATCTTCATTTAAACCAGGGTATTTAGTGGCCTGTAGTTTGTAAATCCATATCTTCATTTAGACCAGGGTATTTAGTGGCCTGTAGTTTGTAAATCCATATCTTCATTTAAACCAGGGTATTTAGTGGCCTGTCATATGTAAATCCATATCTTCATTTAAACCAGGGTATTTAGTGGCCTGTAGTTTGTAAATCCATATCTTCATTTAAACCAGGGTATTTAGTGGCCTGTAATTTGTAAATCTATATCTTCATTTAAACCAGGGTATTTAGTGGCATGTAGTTTGTAAATCCATATCTTCATTTAAACCAGGGTATTTAGTGGCCTGTAGTTTATAAATCCATATCTTCATTTAAACCAGGGTATTTAGTGGCCTGTAGTTTATAAATCCATATCTTCATTTAAACCAGGGTATTTAGTGGCCTGTAGTTTATAAATCCATATCTTCATTTAAACCAGGGTATTTAGTGGCCTGTCGTATGTAAATCCATATCTTCATTTAAACCAGGGTATTTAGTGGCCTGTAGTTTATAAATCCATATCTTCATTTAAACCAGGGTATTTAGTGGCCTGTAGTTTGTAAATCCATATCTTCATTTAAACCAGGGTATTTAGTGGCCTGTAGTTTATAAATCCATATCTTCATTTAAACCAGGGTATTTAGTGGCCTGTAGTTTATAAATCCATATCTTCATTTAAACCAGGGTATTTAGTGGCCTGTAGTTTATAAATCCATATCTTCATTTAAACCAGGGTATTTAGTGGCCTGTAGTTTATAAATCCATATCTTCATTTAAACCAGGGTATTTAGTGGCCTGTAGTTTGTAAATCCCAAAACGTTTCCTTTGGTTTAACTGTTTCAGACGGTTCCCTTTTCCAATAGAGGCCGGAATATGATCAATACCCATAGCTTGTAGGGAGGCAGGGTTGCCATGGTGTAGGGACTTGTAGTGTCTTGCCATGGGGTAGTCTTCATTACCTACCCGTATGGCATACTTGTGTTCCGCTAAGCGGTCTTGAAGGCGTCTCTTTGTCCGTCCAATGTAGAACACCACTGTGGACATTCCAATCTGTAGATGACATTTTTACAGTTAATGAAGTGCTTGACGTGATACTCCATTTAGGAAGCTGTGTCAACAAAATACTTCTTCTGTGCAACATTTCTGCAATGGTTGCAATGGTTACATTTAAAAGAGCCCCTGGGTTGGTGGTCAAGACAAGTTTTTTGAGAGTCACCCAGAAGATAACTGTGGACTAATTTGTCATTTAGAGTAGGACATCTCTTAAAGCTTATGACTGGTGGCTCTGGGAAGACTTGGCGTAGAAGCATATCACTTTGGATGATTCCCCAATTATTTTTAATGATTCTTAAAATGTTCTCTGCTTCAGTGCTGTATTATGTAACAGAATACACTCTCTCTGATGTATCACGAGGCGCTCCCCTTCACAACAAGTTCTCTCTGTCAAGTAATCCAGCCCTTGTACCTGCATCTTTCAGGACCTGAACGCTGTGGCCTCGATTCAAGAAGCGATTCTCCAATTCAGCAGATTTAACACTGTAGTCTGTTTCCCGATCACAAATTCTGCGGACTCTTTGGAATTGGCCATATGGAATATTCCCTTTTAGCCTTTTTGTCATGTTTTGTCATTTATTATCTTGTCTTGTCCCTGTGCTTCCCATTCTATTCGTTTCCCTCTGCTGGTCTTATTAGGTTCTTTCCCTCTTTCTATCCCTCTCTCTCCCCCTCCCTCTCTCACTCTCTCGCTCTCTCTTCTCTCTATCGTTCCGTTCCTGCTCCCAGCTGTTCCTATTCCCCTAATCAATCATTTAGTCTTCCCACACCTGTTCCCGATCCTTTCCCCTGATTAGAGTCCCTATTTCTTCCTTTGTGTTCCGTTCCTGTCCTGTCGGTTCCTTGTCTAGTATTCACCGTGCTGTGTTTGTGTATCGCCCTGTCGTGTCGTGTTTTCCTCAGATGCTGCGTGGTGAGCAGGTGTCTGAGTCTGTCTGGTTCAAGTGCCTTCCCGAGGCAACCTGCTGTTCACCTGCTGTTCAAGATCGAGTCTCCAGTTTGTCCTCGTCATTTCGAGTGAAAGTTGTGTTTTTTGTTTGTATTTACTTTACTGGATTAAAGACTCTGTTTTCGCCAAGTCGCTTTTGGGTCCTCTTTCACCTGCATGACAGAAGGAACCGACCAAGGAATGGACCCAGCGACTTCAGACGCTCGTTACACTGCCGTCGAGATCCAGGAGCCATGCTCGGCAGACACGAGCAGGAATTGTCTGCTGCTCGCCATGCCGTGGAGAACCTGGCCGCTCAGGTTTCCGACCTCTCTGGACAGTTCCAGAGTCTACGTCTCGTGCCACCTGTTACTTCCTGGCCTGCCGAGCCTCCAGAACCTAGGGTTAATAACCCACCTTGCTACTCCGGGCAGCCCACTGAGTGCCGCTCCTTTCTCACGCAGTGTGAGATTGTGTTCTCTCTCCAACCCAACACATACTCTAGAGAGAGCTCGGGTTGCTTACGTCATTTCACTCCTTACTGGCCGGGCTCGAGGAATGGGGCACAGCTATCTGGGAGGCAAGGGCTGATTGCTCTAACAAGTTCCAGAACTTTAAAGAGGAGATGATTCGGGTTTTTGACCGTTCAGTTTTTGGTAGGGAGGCTTCTAGGGCCCTGGCTTCCTTATGCCAAGGTGAACGGTCCATAACGGATTATTCTATTGAGTTTCGCACTCTTGCTGCCTCTAGTGAGTGGAACGAGCCGGCGCTGCTCGCTCGTTTTCTGGAGGGACTCCACGCAGTGGTTAAGGATGAGATTCTCTCCCGGGAGGTTCCTTCAGATGTGGACTCTTTGATTGCTCTCGCCATCCGCATAGAACGACGGGTAGATCTTCGTCACCGGGCTCGTGGAAGAGAGCTCGCATCAACGGTGTTTCCCTGCTCCGCATCTCAACCATCTCCCTCCTCTGGCTCAGAGTCTGAGCCCATGCAGCTGGGAGGGATTCGCATCTCGACTAAGGAGAGGGAACGGAGGATCACCAACCGCCTGTGCCTCTATTGCGGAGTTGCTGGACATTTTGTTAATTCATGTCCAGTAAAAGCCAGAGCTCATCTGTAGCGGAGGGCTACAGGTGAGCGCAACTACTCAAGTCTCTCCATCAAAATCCTGTACTACTTTGTCGGTCCATCTACGCTGGACCGGTTCGGGTGCTACATGTAGTGCCTTGATAGACTCTGGGGCTGAGGGTTGTTTCATGGACGAAGCATGGGTTCGGAAACATGACATTCCTTTCAGAGAGTTAGAGAAGCCTACGCCCATGTTCGCCTTAGATGGTAGTCATCTTCCCAGTATCAGATTTGAGACACTACCTTTAACCCTCACAGTATCTGGTAACCACAGTGAGACTATTTCTTTTTTGATTTTTCGTTCACCGTTTACACCTGTTGTTTTGGGTCATCCCTGGCTAGTATGTCATAATCCTTCTATTAATTGGTCTAGTAATTCTATCCTATCCTGGAACGTTTCTTGTCATGTGAAGTGTTTAATGTCTGCCATCCCTCCCGTTTCTTCTGTCCCTACTTCTCAGGAGGAACCTGGCGATTTGACAGGAGTGCCGGAGGAATATCATGATCTGCGCACGGTCTTCAGTCGGTCCCGAGCCAACTCCCTTCCTCCTCACCGGTCGTATGATTGTAGTATTGATCTCCTTCCGGGGACCACTCCTCCTCGGGGTAGACTATACTCTCTGTCGGCTCCCGAACGTAAGGCTCTCGAGGATTATTTGTCTGTGTCTCTTGACGCCGGTACCATAGTGCCTTCTTCCTCTCCCGGCCGGGGCGGGGTTCTTTTTGTTAAGAAGAAGGACGGTACTCTGCGCCCCTGCGTGGATTATCGAGGGCTGAATGACATAACGGTTAAGAATCGTTATCCGCTTCCCCCTTATGTCATCAGCCTTCGAGATTCTGCAGGGAGCCAGGTGCTTTACTAAGTTGGACCTTCGTAACGCTTACCATCTCGTGCGCATCAGAGAGGGGGACGAGTGGAAAACGGCGTTTAACACTCCGTTAGGGCATTTTGAGTACCGGGTTCTGCCGTTTGGTCTCGCCAATGCGCCAGCTGTTTTTCAGGCATTAGTTAATGATGTTCTGAGAGACATGCTGAACATCTTTGTTTTTGTCTATCTTGACGATATCCTGATTTTTCTCCGTCACTCGAGATTCATGTTCAGCACGTTCGACGTGTTCTACAGCGCCTTTTGAGAATTGTCTCTACGTAAAGTCTGAGAAGTGCTCTTTTCATGTCTCCTCCGTTACTTTTCTCGGTTCCGTTATTTCCGCTGAAGGCATTCAGATGGATTCCGCTAAGGTCCAAGCTGTCAGTGATTGGCCCGTTCCAAGGTCACGTGTCGAGTTGCAGCGCTTTTTAGGTTTCGCTAATTTCTATCGGCGTTTCATTCGTAATTTCGGTCAAGTTGCTGCCCCTCTCACAGCTCTTACTTCTGTCAAGACGTGTTTTAAGTGGTCCGGTTCCGCCCAGGAGCTTTTGATCTTCTAAAAGAACGTTTTACGTCCGCTCCTATCCTCGTTACTCCTGACGTCACTAGACAATTCATTGTCGAGGTTGGCCCTTCAGAGGTAGGCGTGGGAGCCATTCTATCCCAGCGCTTCCAGTCTGATAAGGTTCATCCTTGCGCTTATTTTTCTCATCGCCTGTCGCCATCTGAGCGCAACTATGATGTGGGTAACCGTGAACTGCTCGCCATCCGCTTAGCCCTAGGCGAATGGCGACAGTGGTTGGAGGGCGACCGTTCCTTTTGTCGTTTGGACAGACCATAAGAACCTTGAGTACATCCGTTCTGCCAAACGACTTAATGCCCGTCAAGCTCGTTGGGCATTGTTTTTCGCTCGTTTCGAGTTTGTGATTTCTTACCGTCCGGGTAGCAAGAACACCAAGCCTGATGCCTTATCCCGTCTGTTTAGTTCTTCTGTGGCTTCTACTGATCCCGAGGGGATTCTTCCTTATGGGCGTGTTGTCGGGTTAACAGTCTGGGAATTGAAAGACAGGTTAAGCAAGCACTCACGCACACTGCGTCGCCGCGCGCTTGTCCTAGTAACCTCCTTTTTCGTTCCTGTTTCCACTCGTCTGGCTGTTCTTCAGTGGGCTCACTCTGCCAAGTTAGCTGGTCATCCGGTGTTCGAGGCACTCTTTGCGTCTATTCGCCAGCGCTTTTGGTGGCCGACTCAGGAGCGTGACACGCGCCGTTTCGTGGCTGCTTGTTCGGACTGCGCGCAGACTAAGTCGGGTAACTCTCCTCCTGCCGGTCGTCTCAGACCGCTCCCCATTCCTTCTCGACCATGGTCTCACATCGCCCTAGACTTCATTACCGGTCTGCCTTTGTCTGCGGGGAAGACTGTGATTCTTACGGTTGTCGATAGGTTCTCTAAGGCGGCACATTTCATTCCCTCGCTAAACTTCCTTCCGCTAAGGAGACGGCACAAATCATTATCGAGAATGTATTCAGAATTCATGGCCTCCCGTTAGACGCCGTTTCAGACAGAGGCCCGCAATTCACGTCACAGTTTTGGAGGGAGTTCTGTCGTTTGATTGGTGCGTCCGTCAGTCTCTCTTCCGGGTTTCATCCCCAGTCTAACGGTCAAGCAGAGGGCCAATCAGACGATTGGTCGCATACTACGCAGCCTTTCTTTCAGAAACCCTGCGTCTTGGGCAGAACAGCTCCCCTGGGCAGAATACGCTCACAATGGTCGCTTCCTTCGTCTGCTACCGGGTTATCTCCGTTTCAGAGTAGTCTGGGTTACCAGCCTCCTCTGTTCTCATCCCCAGCTTGCCGAGTCCAGCGTTCCCTCCGCTCAGCGTTTGTCCAACGTTGTGAGCGCACCTGGAGGAGGGTGAGGTCTGCACTTTGCCGTTACAGGGCACAGACTGTGAGAGCCGCCAATAAACGCAGGATTAAGAGTCCAAGGTATTGTTGCGGCCAGAGAGTGTGGCTTTCCACTCGCAACCTTCCTCTTACGACAGCTTCTCGTAAGTTGACTCCGCGGTTCATTGGTCCGTTCCGTGTCTCCCAGGTCGTCAATCCTGTCGCTGTGCGACTCTTCTTCCGAGACATCTTCGTCGCGTCCATCCTGTCTTCCATGTCTCCTGTGTCAAGCCCTTTCTTCGCACCCCGTTCGTCTTCCCTCCCCCCTCCGTCCTTGTCGAGCGCACCTATTTACAAGGTACATAAGATCATGGACATGCGTTCTCGGGGACGGGTCACCAATACTTAGTGGATTGGGAGGGTTACGGTCCTGAGGAGAGGAGTTGGGTTCCGTCTCGGGGCGTGCTGGACCGTTCACTCATTGATGATTTCCTCCGTTGCCGCCAGGATTCCTCCTCGAGTGCGCCAGGAGGCGCTCGGTGAGTGGGGGTACTGTCATGTTTTGTCATTTATTATCTTGTCTTGTCCCTGTGCTTCCCATTCTATTCGTTTCCCTCTGCTGGTCTTATTAGGTTCTTTCCCTCTTTCTATCCCTCTCTCTCCCCCTCCCTCTCTCACTCTCTCGCTCTCTCTTCTCTCTATCGTTCCGTTCCTGCTCCCAGCTGTTCCTATTCCCCTAATCAATCATTTAGTCTTCCCACACCTGTTCCCGATCCTTTCCCCTGATTAGAGTCCCTATTTCTTCCTTTGTGTTCCGTTCCTGTCCTGTCGGTTCCTTGTCTAGTATTCACCGTGCTGTGTTTGTGTATCGCCCTGTCGTGTCGTGTTTTCCTCAGATGCTGCGTGGTGAGCAGGTGTCTGAGTCTGTCTGGTTCAAGTGCCTTCCCGAGGCAACCTGCTGTTCACCTGCTGTTCAAGATCGAGTCTCCAGTTTGTCCTCGTCATTTCGAGTGAAAGTTGTGTTTTTTGTTTGTATTTACTTTACTGGATTAAAGACTCTGTTTTCGCCAAGTCGCTTTTGGGTCCTCTTTCACCTGCATGACACTTTTGGAGTGAAAGCTGTCTGCCCTCAGAATGGTATTCCCATCTGTAGGCTTCCTAAATATTGATGTGTGCAAACAACCATTGTCATTTTTACTAATGTCGAGGTGGCCCTCTTGAAGCATGTGAGGACAGCATACTGGGATAGGGATTGATTGAATATTTCCATAAACACACCAGCCAGCTGGTCTGCGCCTGCTCTGAGGCCGCGGCTGGGGATGCCGTCTGGGCCTGCAGCCTTGCGAGGGATGACACGTTTAAATGTTTTGCTCAGGTTTCGGTAGTGGGCCGTATCAGTGGCGCTGTGTTGTCCTCAAAGCGAGCAAAGAAGTTGTTTAGTCTGTCTCGGAGCAAGACATCCTGGTCCGCGACGGGGCTGGTTTTCCCTTTATAGTCCATGATTGACTGTAGACACTGCCACATACCTCTCCAACTCTAATCTGTTCAGCACCATGGACAGATCTCCAACTCTAATCTGTTCAGCACCATGGACATATCTCCAACTGTAATCTGTTCAGCACCATGGACAGCTCTCCACCTGTAGTCTGTTCTGCACCATGAACAGATCTCCAACTGTACTCTGTTCAGCACCATGGACAGCTCTCCAGCTGTACTCTGTTCAGCACTATGGGCAGATCTCCCTCTGTACTCTGTTAGGACCATGGGAATGAGCTCCAGCCTGTTCGGACCATGGATAACCCCCAGCCTGTTAAGCGCCATGGATAAACCCCAGCCTGTTCAGCACCATGGATAACCCCGGCCTGTTCAGCACCATGGATAACCCCGGCCTGTTCAGCACCATGGATAACGCTCAGCCTTTTCAGCACCATGGATAACGCTCAGCCTGTTCAGCACCATTGATAACCCCGGCCTGTTCAGCACCATGGATAACCCCGGCCTGTTCAGCACCATGGATAACGCTCAGCCTGTTCAGCACCATGGATAACCCCCAGCCTGTTCAGCACCATGGATAACTCCCAGCCTGTTCAGCACCATGGATAATCCCCCATCTGAAACCCAATCAACAATCAAGCAGCTGCAGGCCTGGCAGAGATACAGTATCACATTGAAATCAGAATGATCAGAAAATCTGAAACTCTGGACAGGAAAGGAGACCAGGAGAGGAGACCAGGAGAACAGGAGAGGAGAACAGGAGAGGAGACAGGAGAGGAGCCAGGAGAGGAGAACAGGAGAGGAGAAACAGGAGAGGAGAACAGGAGAGGAGAACACGAGTGGAGAACAGGAGAGGAGAACAGGAGAGGAGAACAGGAGAGGAGAACAGGAGTGGAGAACAGGAGAGGGAGAACAGGAGAGGAGACAGGAGAGGAGCCAGGAGAGGAGAACAGGAGAGGAGAAAAGGAGAGGAGAACTCCTCTCTCTCTCTCTCTCTCTCTCTCTCTCTCTCTCTCTCTCTCTCTCTCTCTCTCTCTCTCTCATCTCTACCCAGGGGTCTAGTGCAGCTCTGGCTCCTCTGATCACTCTACTCTATAGACGTATTATCTCTGTGGTTGTTACATTATTAGAATCCTCCTAGTCGATCAGACGGGATGAAAAACTAGGCTGTAATCTAGTAGTCCCCAGACACATACTTCACATTAGTAATGTTGATGAGCAATTATACTGAACAAAAACAAAAACACAAGATGTAAAGTGTTTCATGAGTTAAAATGAAAGATCCCAGGAATTTTCCAAAAAGCGTATTTCTCTCAAATTTTGTGCACAAATGTATTTACATCCCTGTTAGTGAGCATTTCTCATTTGCCAATATAATCCATCCACCTGACAGGTGTGGCATATCAAGAAGCTGATTAAACAGCACTATCATTACACAGGTGCACCTTGCGCTGGGGACAATAAAAGGCTACTCTAAATTGTGCAGTTTTGTCACACAATACAATACCACAGAAGTTTAGAGGGAGCGTGCAATTGGCATACTGACTGCAGGAGTGTCCACCAGAGCTATTGCCAGATAATTTATGGTGCATTTCTCTACCATAAACCGCCTCCAATGTTGTTTTAGAGAATTTGGCCGTACATCTCACAAGCGCAGACACGTGTAACCACACCAGCCCAGGACCTCCATATCCGTCTTCTTCACCTGTGGGATCATCTGAGCCCAGCCACCTGGACAGCTGATGAAACTGAGGAGTATTTCTGTCTGTAATAAAGCCCTTTTCTGGGAAAATTGTATTTTGATTGGCTGGGCCTGGCTCGCCAACGAGTGGGCCAGTCTTCCAAGTGGGTGGGCCTATGCTGTCCCAGGCCCAATCATGTGAAACCAATAGATTAGGGCCTTATGAATTCATTTCATTTGACTGAAATCCTTATATGAACTGTAAATCAGTAAAATTGTAGCGTGTTACGTTGATATTTTTGTTCAGTATAGTACATGAGAAACTCCATCCATACAGATTAGGCTGTACTGTATATGTTGGACTTCTTTCAACTGTTCTGAGTTGCCAATAAATCAATGGAGAGAGTAGAACATGAATAAAGCTTTTAATCAATGAAAGGTCACCACTCTGTCTGTCTGTCTGTCTGTCTGTCTGTCTGTCTGTCTGTCTGTCTGTCTGTCTGTCTGTCTGTCTGTCTGTCTGTCTGTCTGTCTGTCTGTCTGTCTGTCTGTCTGTCTGTCTGTCTGTCTGTCTGTCCGTCTGTCCGTCTGTCCGTCTGTCCGTCTGTCCGTCTGTCCGTCTGTCCGTCTGTCCGTCTGTCTGTATCTTTCTCTTTCTCTGTATCTGTCTCTGTCTCTGCCTCTCTGTCTCTCTTGCTGTCTCTGTCTCTGTCTCTGCCTCTCTGTCTCTCTTGCTGTCTCTGTCTCTGTCTCTGCCTCTCTCTCTGTCTCCTGCTGTCTCTCTCTCTGTCTCTGTGGTTATCATTGATGGTGAATGCAGAGACAGTCCTGCACACAGGTTAAAATCATTATTTATGTGAGTCTCTGTATGCAGGCCTCCAGCCACACAGAGAGAAAATCAATTCATATCACCCAGGGCCATGTATTCATTATTATTAATGCAATGGAATGTCTGCAAGACGTCCCCTTAGCTACATTCCTGTTGTCTCATCTATCCATCTCTCGCTCTCTTCATCCCTCTCCTTCGAGCTCTCCCTCTCTTCATCCCTCTCCTTCCATCTCTCCCTCTCTTCATCCCAATCCTTCCATCTAACCCTCTCCTCATCCCATCTCTCCCTCTCTTCATCCCTCTCCTTCCATCTCTCCCTCTCTTCATCCCTCTCCTTCCATCTCTCCCTCTTCATCCCTCTCATTCCATCTCTCCCTCTTCATCCATCTCTCCCTCTCTTCATCCCTCTCCTTCCATCTCTCCCTCTCTTCATCCCTCTCCTTCCATCTCTCCCTCTTCATCCCTCTCATTCCATCTCTCCCTCTTCATCCATCTCTCCCTCTCTTCATCCTCTCCTTCCATCTCTCCCTCTATTCATCCCTCTCCTTCCATCTCTCCCTCTCTTCATCCCTCTCCTTCCATCTCTCCCTCTCTTCATCCCTCTCCTTCCATCTCTCCCTCTCTTCATCCCTCTCCATCAATCTCTCCCTCTCTCTCCTTCCATCTCTTTCCTATTTTCATCCCTCTCCTTCCATCTCTCCCTCTCTTCATCCATCTCCTTCCATCTCTCCCTCTCTTCATCCTCCCCTTCCATCTCTCCCTCTCTTCATCAATCTCCTTCCATCTCTCCCTCTCTTCATCCCTCTCCTTCCATCTCTCCCTCTCTTCATCCACTGGGGTGGCAGGTAGCCTAGTGGTTAGAGCATCAAGCCAGTGACGGAAAGGTTGCTAGATCGTATCCCTGAGCTGACAAGGTAAAAATCTGTCTTTCTGCCCCTGAACAAGGCAGTTAACCCACTGCTCATAGGCTGTCATTGTAACTGATAATTTGTTCTTAACTGACTTGCCTAATTAAATAAAGGTTAAAAAATCTCTCTCTCGCTATTTGTATTTATTATGAATCTCCATTAGCTGTTGCCAAGGCAGCATCTACTCTTCCTGGGGTCCAAACACATTAAGGCACTTACATTACATAAAAAACTAAATACATCATATAACATTATTACATCACTACATATCTACAATACAAAATGTAAAATACCACCATACAACAATATTACAAAGTACGTGTGTGTGCGTATGCGTGTGTGTGTACCTTTTGTGTGTCTCTTCAACGTCCCTGCTGTTCCATATAATGTTTTAATCTGTTTTGTTAATCTGATTCTACTGCTTACATCAGTTACCTGATGTGGAATAGAGTTCCATGTAGTCATGGTAGTACTACTACTGTGCGCCTCCCATAGTCTGTTCTGGACTTGGGGATTTTGAAGAGACCTCTGATGGCATGTCTTGTGGGTTATGCATGGGTGTCTGTGCTGCTTGCTAGTAGTTTTCAAGCTTGGTGCATTCAGCTTGTCATCACTCCTTACAAAAACAGGTGGTGATGAAGTCAATCTCTCCTCCATTTTGAGCCATGAGAAATTTGCATGCATATTATTTGAATGTTAGCTCTTTGTGTACATTTAAGAGGACAGCCGTGCTGCCATGTTCTGAGCAAAGTCCCTCTTCATGGCACCTGACCACACAACTGAACAGTAGTCCAGTTGCAACAACTAGGGCCTGTAGGACCTGCCTTGTTGATAGTGCTGTTAAGAAGGCAGAGCAGCGCTTTATTATGGACAGACTTCTCCCCATCCTAGCTACTGTTGTATCAATATGTTTTGACCATGACAGTTACCAATTCAAGGTTAATCCAAGCAGTTTAGTCTCCTCAACTTGCTCAATTTACACATTATTCATTACAATATTTAGTTTAGGTTTAGGGTTTAGTGAATGATTTGTGCCAAATACAATGGTTTTAGTTGTTTTAGTATTTAGGACTAACTTATTCCTTGCCACTGTCACGTTCTGACCTTAGTTCCTTTGTTTTTGTCCTTGTTTTAGTATGGTCAGGGCGTGAGTTGGGGTGGGCAGTCTAAGTTTGTTTTTCTATGTTGGTTTTTGAGTTCGGCCTAGTATGGTTCTCAATCAGAGGCAGGTGTCGTTAGTTGTCTCTGATTGAGAATCATACTTAGGTAGCCTTTTTCCACCTGGGTTTTGTTGGTGTTTATTTTCTGTTGTGTGTTTTGTTGCACTGTTCAGGACTGTTCGTTTGTCGTGTAATGTTTTGTTTCTGTGTTCATTCAAACCGTTTTAATATGAACACTTACCACGCTGCACCTAGGTCCGATCCTTACTCCTCTTCAGACAAAGAGGAAATCTGCCGTTACAGAAACACCTACCCCAGAGGACCAAGCAGCGTGGTAACGGGCAGCAGCAGGAGAGGCAGCAATATTTAGAGAACTGGACTTGGGAGGAGATTCTGGACAGCAAAGGACCCTGGGCACTGCCAGGGGAATGTCGCGTCCCAAAGCAGAGCTGGAGGCAGCGAAAGCAGAGAGGCACCGGTATGAGGAGGCAGCACGGTAGCGCAGCTGGAAGCCAGAGAGGCAGTCCCAAAAATGTATTGGGGGGGAGGCACACGGGGAGTGTGCCGAAGGCAGGTAGGAGACCTGCGCCAACTTCCCATGCTTACTGGAGAGCGAGAGGAACCGGGCAGGCACCGTGTTATGCAGTGGAGCACACGGTGTCCCCGGTGCATGTGCATAGTCCGGTGTGGTACATTCCAGCTCCTCGCATTGGCCGGGCTAGAGTGGGCATCGAGCCAGGTGCCATAAAGCTGGCTCTACGCATCTGGTCTCCAGTGCGTCTCCTCGGGCCAGCGTACATGGCACCAGCCTTACGCATGGTGTCCCCGGTTCGCCAGCACAGCCCAGCACTGGCCTGGCTACGGGGAGCATTCAACCAGGTAAGGTTGGGCAGGCTCGTGATCAAAAGCTCCAGTGCGCCTGCACGGTCCGGTCTATCCGGTGCCACCTCCACGCACCAGGCCTCCGGTGGCAGCCCCCCGCACCAGGCTGTCTCTCTGTTTTCTCCCTACAGGTGCTCCCGCCTGTCCAGCGCTGCTAGAGCCTTCCTCCTGCCCAGCTCTGCCAGAGTCTCCCGTCTGTCCTGAGCCGCCAGAGTCTCCCATCTGTCCTGAGCCGCCGGAGTCTCCCATCTGTCCTGGGCTGCCGGAGTCTCCCGTCTATCTTGAGCCGCCGGAGTCTCCCGTCTGTCTTGAGCCGCTGGAGTCTCCCATCTGTCCTGAGCTGCCAGAGCCGCCAGTCTGTCCTTAGCCACCAGAGCCGCCAGCCAGCCAGGAGCCGCCAGAGCCGCCAGCCAGACAGGAGCCGCCAGAGCCACCAGCCAGGAGCCACCAGAGCCGCCAGCCATCCAGGAGCCGCCAGAACCACCAACCAGCCAGGAGCCTCCAGAGACGTCAGTCAGCCAAGAGCCGCCAGAGCCGTCATTCAGCCAGGAGCCGCCAGAGCCATCAGTCAGCCAGGAGCTGCCAGAGTTGCCTGTCATGCCAGTGATGCCAGAATCACCCTTCACTCCGGAGCTGTCGGAGTTTCCCGCCTGTCCGGCGCTGCTGGAGTCCCCAGCCTGTCCGGCGCTGCCGGAATGTCCCGTCCATTCGGGATTCATGGCTAGGGTCCTCAGTCGGAGGTCGGCGGCGAGGGTCGCCGCTCGTAAGAGGCCACGGGGCGGTTGAGGAGGCGGACAAAAACTGTGGTGAAGTGGGGTCCACGTCCGCGCCAGAGCTGCCACCGCGGACAGACGCCTGCCCAGACCCTCCCCTATAGGTTCAGGTTTTGCGGCCGGAGTCCGCACCTTTGAGGGGTGGGGGTACTGTCACGTTCTGACCTTAGTTCCTTTGTTTTTGTCCTTGTTTTAGTATGGTCAGGGCGTGAGTTGGGGTGGGCAGTCTATGTTTGTTTTTCTATGTTGGTTTTTGTGTTCGGCCTAGTATGGTTCTCAATCAGAGGCAGGTGTCGTTAGTTGTCTCTGATTGAGAATCATACTTAGGTAGCCTTTTCCACCTGGGTTTTGTTGGTGTTTATTTTCTGTTGTGTGTTTTGTTGCACCGTTCAGGACTTTTCGTTTGACGTGTATTGTTTTGTTTCTGTGTTCATTCAAACCGTTTTAATATGAACACTTACCACGCTGCACCTTGGTCCTTCTCTCTATCTCCAGACGACATCCGTTACAGCCACCCATTCTGAAACTAACTGCAACTCTTTACGAAGTGTTGCAGTGATTTCACTAGCTGTAGTAGCTGACAGGTATAGTGTTGAATCATCTGCATACATAGACACACTGGCTTTACTCAAGGGGCCTAGATAGATGCCCTGAGGAATTCCTGATTCTACCAGGATTATGTTGGAGAGGCATACATTAAAGAACAATATCCACAATATAGCAGAATCACCCAGAGAATATACCTCTCTGTTGATATCACATACATTATCAAGAATTGCATACACATTATCCAGATAGTGACTTTCAGCAGTTGGTGGACTTGCACAAGAATGGGCTTTAGGTGAGGCAGATGAACCTGTAACCATATTACTTCAACAGTCCTCTCTAAGCTTTACAGGAATGTGGTTCTTAACATAGACCACAACATCTCCCCCATTGGCATTTTTGTATTTTCTGTGGATGTTTTAACCATGTATTGCTACCACTGTATCATCCAAGGTATTATCTAAGTGAGTTTCAGTGAAAGTCCGAACATGAATGGAATCTAGCAAGTTATTGACTTCTTTAACCTTGTTTCTTAGGCTACATATTTTAACGTGGGATATTTTTTGCGCTTTTCTATGATGCTTGATTGTTTTCATTCCTTAGCAAGAGTAGACCTGTTCATGTTATTTATGTTAGTGCAGGGTGAGCTGAACACAGTCTTCCTGGTCCCTTACTGATAACAAGTTCAAACAGGTGCCATTAATACAGATAACGAGTGGAGGACAGAGGAGCCTCTTAAAGAAGAAGTTACAGGTCTGTGAGAGACAGAAATCTTGCTTGTTTGTAGGTGACCAAATACTTATTTTCCACCATAATTTGCAAATAAATTCATTAAAAATCTAATTTTGTCTGTCATAGTTGAAGTGTACCTATGATGAAAATTACAGGCCTCTCATCTTTTTAAGTGGGAGAACTCGCACGATTGGTGGCTGACTAAATACTTTTTGCCCCATAGTATATCAAAACACTCCTTCTACCTGATTCATCCCTGTGGTGTTGCTATGGTAATATCATGACACGTCTCAGAACAGGTGCAGTTATAAATAATGAGCCATTAGACAAGCATGAGCAGTTTCTCACCATCTGCTATGAATATGAACAGTCTGGAGCAGGGGTCTCCAACAGGTCAATACCAGTATCTGGCACTTCTGAATGTACATGCCATTGTTCATGTTTTCCACCACAAACTGTCATAAACTATTCTCACAAGTATCAGACACTGAAAGCTCCCAGCTACTATCTAATCAACGTTGACATTATGACACCCTGGCTACTGGCTTAAAAAGCCAAACCAAACACAATATCTGCCAATTTATATTCAGCAAAATTTCCCGTCTGTTTTTGTGGTGTGTGCGTTTGTCCATCACTCCGTGTGTAGTTAGTTACTGTGATACATATCTTGTGGCTTTCTAGAAATACTTTCCCCAAAACCTCAATGAAATGAGAAATAGGCTTACCTGGCAGAAGTATATCATGAATAAGTAAATACTTGGTATCTGTTATTTGTTATTTGCAAACATTGTCATGAAATGAGCAGCAGCAGTACATAACCATCGCTAGACAAGGACATTAGCATTAGATGGCACAATCCTCACTAGCTATATGCCCCATTAAAGGGACAGATATGGAATGAAAGGGGTACTACACTCAAAAATTCTTCAAGACCTGATGTGATTTGAGTATTGACATGGACTTAGAACATCCATTTTTTTCTTCTCTATGAACAATTATCATTTTGAGAATGAAAAACAAAAAAAATATAAAACTAGGAAAAATTAAAAAAACAATTTTACGGGGAAATTGTAGACTTTTTAGGACCCCCCTTGAAGTTGTTTATTAACCATTATGTGCACTACTTTCTCCTGTACAGTAAGGAACGAGGGAAGAGTTGCAGGGAGAGGATATGAGAAGAATGTGCCCATTTGAAAACTAAACATTTTTTTCTTAGCATGTTTAATGTTTTTTTTAAAGTAGTTTTCATGCTAGAAAAAGTTGGAGACCCCTGGTCTGGAGTTTTATACTAACACTGTCTCGGTAGGCTACTCGCATACTTAATGGTTTGTGTCTGGAATTTTTGTTTTGTTTATTAATGT
>NW_025750889.1:0-17292 GCF_021184085.1 Oncorhynchus gorbuscha | reverse complement strand
CAGAGCAGTGATGGAACAGACCCAGAGTAGTGATGGAACAGACCCAGAGTAGTGATGGAACAGACCCAGAGTAGTGATGGAACAGACCCAGAGCAGTGATGGAACAGACCCAGAGTAGTGATGGAACAGACCCAGAGTAGTGATGGAACAGACCCAGAGTAGTGATGGAACAGACCCAGAGCAGTGATGGAACAGACCCAGAGTAGTGATGGAACAGACCCAGAGTAGTGATGGAACAGACCCAGAGCAGTGATGGAACAGACCCAGAGTAGTGATGGAACAGACCCAGAGCAGTGATGGAACAGACCCAGAGTAGTGATGGAACAGACCCAGAGTAGTGA
The DNA here is from genome assembly GCF_021184085.1 of Oncorhynchus gorbuscha. Classification (NCBI taxonomy): domain Eukaryota; kingdom Metazoa; phylum Chordata; class Actinopteri; order Salmoniformes; family Salmonidae; genus Oncorhynchus; species Oncorhynchus gorbuscha. Next base: position 16,951 of record NW_025750889.1, on the reverse strand, counting down.
TGGAACAGACCCAGAGCAGAGATGGAACAGACTCCTAGTAGACTCAGAGTAGTGATGGAACAGACCCAGAGTAGTGATGGAACAGACCCAGAGTAGCGATGGAACAGACTCCTAGTAGACCCAGAGTAGTGATGGAACAGACTATTAGTAGACTCAGAGCAGTGATGGAACAGACCCAGAGCAGTGATGGAACAGACCCAGAGTAGTGATGGAACAGACCCAGAGTAGTGATGGAACAGACTCCTAGTAGACTCAGAGTAGTGATGGGTCTACTAGGAGTCTGTTCCATCTCTACTCCAGGTCTACTAATAGTCTGTTCCATCACTACTCTGGGTCTGTTCCATCACTGCTCTGGGTCTGTTCCATCACTACTCTTGGTCTGTTCCATCACTGCTCTGGGTCTGTTCCATCACTACTCTGGGTCTGTTCCATCACTACTCTGGGTCTGTTCCATCACTACTCTGGGTCTGTTCCATCACTACTCTGGGTCTGTTCCATCACTACTCTGGGTCTGTTCCATCACTACTCTGGGTCTGTTCCATCACTACTCTGGGTCTGTTCCATCACTGCTCTGGGTCTGTTCCATCACTGCTCTGGGTCTGTTCCATCACTACTCTGGGTCTGTTCCATCACTACTCTGAGTCTACTAGGAGTCTGTTCCATCACTGCTCTGGGTCTGTTCCATCTCTACTCTGGGTCTGTTCCATCACTACTCTGGGTCTGTTCCATCACTGCTCTGGGTCTGTTCCATCACTGCTCTGGGTCTGTTCCATCACTACTCTGGGTCTGTTCCATCACTACTCTGAGTCTACTAGGAGTCTGTTCCATCACTACTCTGGGTCTACTAGGAGTCTGTTCCATCACTACTCTGGGTCTGTTCCATCACTACTCTGGGTCTGTTCCATCACTACTCTGAGTCTACTAGGAGTCTGTTCCATCACTACTCTGGGTCTGTTCCATCACTGCTCTGGGTCTGTTCCATCACTGCTCTGAGTCTACTAATAGTCTGTTCCATCACTACTCTGGGTCTACTAGAGTCTGTTCCATCACTACTCTGGGTCTGTTCCATCACTACTCTGGGTCTGTTCCATCACTGCTCTGGGTCTGTTCCATCACTACTCTGGGTCTGTTCCATCACTGCTCTGGGTCTGTTCCATCACTGCTCTGGGTCTGTTCCATCATTACTCTGAGTCTACCAGAGTCTGTTCCATCACTACTCTGGGTCTGCTAGGAGTCTGTTCCATCTCTACTCCAGGTCTACTAATAGTCTGTTCCATCACTACTCTGGGTCTGTTCCATCACTGCTCTGGGTCTGTTCCATCACTACTCTTGGTCTGTTCCATCACTGCTCTGGGTCTGTTCCATCACTACTCTGGGTCTGTTCCATCACTACTCTGGGTCTGTTCCATCACTACTCTGGGTCTGTTCCATCACTACTCTGGGTCTGTTCCATCACTACTCTGGGTCTGTTCCATCACTACTCTGGGTCTGTTCCATCACTACTCTGGGTCTGTTCCATCACTACTCTGGGTCTGTTCCATCACTACTCTGGGTCTGTTCCATCACTACTCTGGGTCTGTTCCATCACTACTCTGGGTCTGTTCCATCACTACTCTGGGTCTGTTCATCACTACTCTGGGTCTGTTCCATCACTACTCTGGGTCTGTTCCATCACTACTCTGGGTCTGTTCCATCACTACTCTGGGTCTGTTCCATCACTACTCTGGGTCTGTTCCATCACTACTCTGGGTCTGTTCCATCTCTACTCTGGGTCTACTAGGAGTCTGTTCCATCACTACTCTGGGTCTGTTCCATCACTACTCTGGGTCTGTTCCATCACTACTCTGGGTCTGTTCATCACTACTCTGGGTCTGTTCCATCTCTACTCTGGGTCTACTAGGAGTCTGTTCCATCACTACTCTGGGTCTGTTCCATCACTACTCTGGGTCTACTAGGAGTCTGTTCCATCACTACTCTGGGTCTGTTCCCATCACTACTCTGGGTCTGTTCCATCACTACTCTGGGTCTGTTCCATCTCTACTCTGGGTCTACTAGGAGTCTGTTCCATCACTACTCTGGGTCTGTTCCATCACTACTCTGGGTCTACTAGGAGTCTGTTCCATCACTACTCTGGGTCTGTTCCATCACTACTCTGGGTCTGTTCTATCGCTACTCTGGGTCTGTTCCATCACTGCTCTGGGTCTGTTCCATCACTGCTCTGGGTCTGTTCCATCACTACTCTAGGTCTGTTCCATCACTACTCTGGGTCTGTTCCATCACTACTCTGGGTCTGTTCCATCACTGCTCTGGGTCTACTAGGAGTCTGTGGATAAACACTTTCCTAGGCAACACACGCAGACAATGGGAACCCATCACCCATCTGCAACATGAATATCAGTTTGTCCAGTTGTATCACATGACATTACACCTAATCTGAATCACAATTACTCAGTTACAGGAAATTCTAATTAGACAAATGTTATTATTCTCTAATAGACATATCATTTGTCCTGAAGGTTTTCTTTCATGTCCTAGTAACTGTACTATCCCAGCCTGTGTGTACTATCCCAGCCTGTGTGTACTATCCCAGCCTGTGTGTACTATCCCAGCCTGTGTGTACTATCCCAGCATATGTGTACTATCCATTAACCATGTGTTTGGCCTCTGTGGTGTCTGTCTCGCCTTCTCAGGGGTTTGAGAGTGGTCGAGATGCAGGAGAACGGACACCGACAGACATGACAGACAACAACAGACACACACACCAACAGACACCAACAGACAGCGACAGACACCAACAACACAGACCGACACCGACAGACACAGACACCAACAGACACTGACTCAGTTGGGTCGGGTCAGGACGCATTTGGAGGAGCTAGTGAGAGACTAATGCTCTCCTAACACCGGGATTGTACTTCTGGGAGCCCTAACACCAGGGAGTTTACTGCAGGACCCTGCTAACACCAGGGAGTTTACTGCAGCACCCTCCTAACACCAGGGAGTTTAACATCCTTATCATTTATCGCCCTCCAGGTTCCCTCGGAGAGTTCATCAATGAGCTTGATGCCTTGATAAGCTCCTTTCCTGAGGACAGCTCACCTCTCACAGTTCTGGGCGACTTTAACCTCCCCACGTCTACCTTTGACTCATGCCTCTCTGCCTCCTTCTTTCCACTCCTCTCCTCTTTTGACCTCACCCTCTCACCTTCCCCCCTACTCACAAGGCAGGCAATACGCTCGACCTCATCTTTACTAGATGCTGTTCTTCCACTAACCTCATTGCAACTCCCCTCCAAGTCTCCGACCACTACGTTGTATCCTTTTCCCTCTCGCTCTCATCCAACACCTCCCACACTGCCCCTACTCGGATGGTATCGCGCCGTCACAACCTTCGCTCTCTCTCCCCGCTACTCTCTCCTCTTCCATCCTATCATCTCTTCCCTCTGCTCAAACCTTCTCCAACCTATCTCCTGATTCTGCCTCCTCAACCCTCCTCTCCTCCCTCTCTGCATCCTTTGACTCTCTATGTCCCCTATCCTCCAGGCCGGCTCGGTCCTCCCCTCCCGCTCCGTGGCTCGATGACTCATTGCGAGCTCACAGAACAGGGCTCCGGGCAGCCGAGCGGAAATGGAGGAAAACTCGCCTCCCTGCGGACCTGGCATCCTTTCACTCCCTCCTCTCTACATTTTCCTCCTCTGTCTCTGCTGCTAAAGCCACTTTCTACCACTCTAAATTCCAAGCATCTGCCTCTAACCCTAGGAAGCTCTTTGCCACCTTCTCCTCCCTCCTGAATCCTCCTCCCCCTCCTCCCCTCCTCCTCTCTGCAGATGACTTCGTCAACCATTTTGAAAAGAAGGTCGACGACATCCGATCCTCGTTTGCTAAGTCAAACGACACCGCTGGTTCTGCTCACACTGCCCTACCCTGTGCTCTGACCTCTTTCTCCCCTCTCTCTCCAGATGAAATCTCGCCTCTTGTGACGGCCGGCCGCCCAACAACCTGCCCGCTTGACCCTATCCCCTCCTCTCTTCTCCAGACCATTTCCGGAGACCTTCTCCCTTACCTCACCTCGCTCATCAACTCATCCCTGACCGCTGGCTACGTCCCTTCCGTCTTCAAGAGAGCGAGAGTTGCACCCCTTCTGAAAAAACCTATACTCGATCCCTCCGATGTCAACAATTACAGACCAGTATCCCTTCTTTCTTTTCTCTCCAAAACTCTTGAACGTGCCGTCCTTGGCCAGCTCTCTCGCTATCTCTCTCTGAATGACCTTCTTGATCCAAATCAGTCAGGTTTCAAGACTAGTCATTCAACTGAGACTGCTCTCCTCTGTATCACGGAGGCGCTCCGCACTGCTAAAGCTAACTCTCTCTCCTCTGCTCTCATCCTTCTAGATCTATCGGCTGCCTTCGATACTGTGAACCATCAGATCCTCCTCTCTACCCTCTCCGAGTTGGGCATCTCCGGCGCGGCCCACGCTTGATTGCGTCCTACCTGACAGGTCGCTCCTACCAGGTGGCGTGGCGAGAATCTGTCTCCTCACCACGCGCTCTCACCCCTGGTGTCCCCCAGGGCTCTGTTCTAGGCCCTCTCCTATTCTCGCTATACACCAAGTCACTTGACTCTGTCATAACCTCACATGGTCTCTCCTATCATTGCTATGCAGACGACACACAATTAATCTTCTCCTTTCCCCTTCTGATGACCAGGTGGCGACCGCATCTCTGCATGTCTGGCAGACATATCAGTGTGGATGACGGATCACCACCTCAAGCTGAACCTCGGCAAGACGGAGCTGCTCTTCCTCCCAGGGAAGGACTGCCCGTTCCATGATCTCGCCATCACGGTTGACAACTCCATTGTGTCCTCCTCCCAGAGCGCTAAGAACCTTGGCGTGATCCTGGACAACACCCTGTCGTTCTCAACCAACATCAAGGCGGTGGCCCGTTCCTGTAGGTTCATGCTCTACAACATCCGCAGAGTACGACCCTGCCTCACACAGGAAGCGGCGCAGGTCCTAATCCAGGCACTTGTCATCTCCCGTCTGGATTACTGCAACTCGCTGTTGGCTGGGCTCCCTGCCTGTGCCATTAAACCCCTTCAACTCATCCAGAACGCCGCAGCCCATCTGGTGTTCAACCTTCCCAAGTTCTCTCACGTCACCCCGCTCCTCCGTTCTCTCCACTGGCTTCCAGTTGAAGCTCGCATCCGCTACAAGACCATGGTGCTTGCCTACGGAGCTGTGAGGGGAACGGCACCTCAGTACCTCCAGGCTCTGATCAGGCTCTACACCCAAACAAGGGCACTGCGTTCATCCACCTCTGGCCTGCTCGCCTCCCTACCACTGAGGAAGTACAGCTCCCGCTCAGGCCAGTCAAAACTGTTCGCTGCTCTGGCCCCCCAATGGTGGAACAAACTCCCTCACGACGCCAGGACAGCGGAGTCAATCACCACCTTCCGGAGACACCTGAAACCCCACCTCTTTAAGGAATACCTAGGATAGGATAAGTAATCCCTCTCACCCCCCCCTTTTAAGATTTAGATGCACTATTGTAAAGTGACTGTTCCACTCGATGTCATAAGGTGAATGCACCAATTTGTAAGTCGCTCTGGATAAGAGCTTCTGCTAAATGACTTAAATGTAATGTAAATGTACTGCAGGACCCTCCTAACACCAGGGAGTTTACTGCAGGACCCTCCTAACACCAGGGAGTTTACTGCAGGACCCTCCTAACACCAGGGAGTTTACTGCAGGACCCTCCTAACACCAGGGAGTTTACTGCAGGACCCTGCTAACACCAGGGAGTTTACTGCAGGACCCTGCTAACACCAGGGAGTTTACTGCCGTACCCTCCTAACTCCAAGGACTATACTGCAGGACCCTTTTAACACCAGGGAGTCTATTACAGGACCTTCCTAACACCGGCCAAGATAAGCAGAGCAGTGTAGGACTTGGCCGGACTGCAACAACATTACACACTAGAAGATTAGAGGCTGGTGATATCACTCCTGAAACACTTTGTACTTCAGCAACACAGAGCCTCAATTAAATCAAAGTTAGAGGTGTGTGTGTGTGTGTGTGTGTGTGTGTGTGTGTGTGTGTGTGTGTGTGTGTGTGTGTGTGTGTGTGTGTGTGTGTGTGTGTGTGTGTGTGTGTGTGTGTGTGTGTGTGTGTGTGTGTGTGTGTGTGTGCGCGCGCGCACTTGCATGCGTGTGTGCACGTTGTGTCATTAGCAGCAACACTACACCAGGAACCCTTGGCTCTCCAGTCACCAACTCGGTGAGTTGGAATCTTAAACGTGGGCGTTCCTGACTTCAGAGCTTGTTCTTCAGGGTGAGTGGTAGGATAAAGTAATGAATTACCATACCCAGATAGAGTTTACAGAGCCAAGCCTGAGAACAACAGCAGTGATAGCCCTGTGAGCTAATGGCCCAACTTAAACAAACAATGAAGAAGATATCATCTCGGTGTTTATATGCCACGCAGTGGGTTTTAAAATCTGATCTGAATCTAATGTGTTTTCAGCCCACTGCCAAAGGCCACAGTGGTTGAACATAACTCTGTTAGATTGTATGATCCTCACCCAGCCAAATGGTTGTTTTTCTGACCCATAGTTAGGTCCTTCAGCAGCTCATGAAGTGAGTTCAGGTTTATCTAATCAAGCTTCTCCAATGACTAATGTGATGCAATGTTTCACTAGCATTAACTAATCTCTCTTTCATAGGTGGCATCCACCGGGAGATCAATCAAATGGAACTGCCGGCGCCACCTGTCAAGAACCCATCCAGACACAGTACATACACATACACTGAAGTACACACACACACACACACACACACACACACACACACACACACACACACACACACACACACACACACACACACACACACACACACACACACACACACACACACACACACACACACACACACACACACACACACCACACACACACTCAGAAGTACATACACACAAGTCACGTTGCCCTCCCTGTTATTTTCCCCAGATTAGACATCAGCCCTTTTAGCATTTTAATATTTACATTTGGTTTGCATTGGCTTTTAATTGAGATTGTGTACCCCAAATAATTTTGTCATTATTTTCTACGGTTTGCTGAGCCTCTCCCTTCATGTACTGTATGTTTACTCATTGATTTATTGTAGACTGCTTCCTCTTCGCTGGTCTCTCTGGTGACTGAGTTGGCCCAGCTCTGCCACACGTGGTCCTGAGCTACTCTTCCTGGGGTTTATTATGGATCCCCATTAGTTCCTGCCAAGGCAGCAGCTACTCTTCCTGGGGTTTATTATGGATCCCCGTTAGTTCCTGCCAAGGCAGCTACTCTTCCTGGGGTTCCTTATGGATCCCCATTAGTTCCTGCCAAGGCAGCAGCTACTCTTCCTGGGGTTCCTTATGGATCCCCATTAGTTCCTGCCAAGGCAGCAGCTACTCTTCCTGGGGTTTATTATGGATCCCCGTTAGTTCCTGCCAAGGCAGCTACTCTTCCTGGGGTTCCTTATGGATCCCCATTAGTTCCTGCCAAGGCAGCAGCTACTCTTCCTGGGGTTTATTATGGATCCCCGTTAGTTCCTGCCAAGGCAGCTACTCTTCCTGGGGTTCCTTATGGATCCCCATTAGTTCCTGCCAAGGCAGCAGCTACTCTTCCTGGGGTTCCTTATGGATCCCCATTAGTTCCTGCCAAGGCAGCAGCTACTCTTCCTGGGGTTCCTTATGGATCCCCATTAGTTCCTGCCAAGGCAGCAGCTACTCTTCCTGGGGTTCCTTATGGATCCCCATTAGTTCCTGCCAAGGCAGCAGCTACTCTTCCTGGGGTTCCTTATGGATCCCCATTAGTTCCTGCCAAGGCAGCAGCTACTCTTCCTGGGGTTCCTTATGGATCCCCATTAGTTCCTGCCAAGGCAGCAGCTACTCTTCCTGGGGTTCCTTATGGATCCCCATTAGTTCCTGCCAAGGCAGCAGCTACTCTTCCTGGGGTTTATTATGGATCCCCATTAGTTCCTGCCAAGGCAGCAGCTACTCTTCCTGGAGTCCAGCAAAGTTAAAGCAGATATACAATACATTCACAACATATTAAGTGTGTGCCTTCAGGCCACTACTCTGATACCGCATACAGTATGTATTATTTTATTTAACCTTTATTTAACTAGGCAAGTCAGTTAAGAACAAATTCTTATTTATAACGATGGCCAAACTCTAACCCGGATGACGCTGGGGCCAATTGTGCGTCGCCCTATGGGACTCCCAATCAACTCCCAATTGGACCAGGGTCTGTAGTGATGCCTCTAGCACTGAGATGCAGTGCCTTAGACCACTGCGCTACCCAGAGAGCTCCAATGACTTCAACACAAAATCCATATGTATGTATGTGTATATAGAATGTACGTTATCGTGTGTGTGTGTTTGTGTCTCCACCGTCCCCACTGGTTCAGGAGGATTAGAAAAACAACTTCGATTGGATGTCAATAGAGTTGCCTGGTACGATGAATCATACTTCGAGCTGTGGAGCAGGGCCATCTGTCAAGGGAGTCATTTCTGGAGGACTTGGAGGATGTTGACGTTGCTCTATTAAAGGAAATCCCAGGAGTGGTCGACGCACGTATGATAAATAGTATAGTCAATGACAGGAAAGAGAAGAGTTTGTATGTTCTAGTGTTTTGTGATGTGGAGTCCTTCTCTATCTGAGTGCAGCTGGGATATGTGTATTGTACCTGTTGGAGCTTTTGTAAACCGCCCTTTACAATGTTCTTGCTGTAAAATGTTTGGACGTGTCAGAAGTGTCTGCAGATGTCAGAAGTGTCTGCAGACTGGAGAAGCCGAGATGTGGGATGTGTGGGAAAGATCACTATGAAGGAGATTTCACATTGTTCAGTAAGAGAGAAATGCGAAATGTTGTAGCTGTGGAGGACAAAGAGCCATCCTTGGAGTGACCGTGTAGGGTGAAAGAGACTGAGCTCAAATCAGGGCAGTTGAGAGAGTCTCCTAAGTGGGTGGAAAGATGGAGTATCTCTGAAGGCCCAGTGGTAGTGAAGGCCGCTAAGGCCTACTGGAGCCTACACCATAGCCTGGTTATCAACAGCAGGACACAGATATTATTGATGTGAAGAAATGCATTTTATGGCGATGGTGAGAAACGGAACTCCACAAGTTGAAAGGAAGTTGAGAAAGATCGATATCATTGTTTCTGCAGCTGAACTTTTCTGGTCTCGCCCTCTCCAGCCCCGAGCCCCGAGCCCCAAGCCCCGAGCCCCGAGCCCCAAGCCCCGAGCCCCGAGCCCCGAGCCCCAAGCCTGAGTGAGGTATTTGAGTTTTTGAAGACCTGAAGAGTGGGAATGTATGTATATTTTTTTGTGGTGTATGAAGTAAATGTTCCCCGTATGGAGTTTGCCTTTCTTTTGTTTGTGTTTTACTCCCATCCAGGTGGTGGCGACGATACACCTTTTTGAGTGCAGTTTGACATAAACACCAAAAGAAGTAATCTGCCAAACTGCTGCCAACACCGCCAAGTCACACCCAGCCTCCAATGACCTTGCAACCCGAGGGTGACCATACATTTTAATTTTTTAATTTTAACTAGGCAAGTCAGTTAAAGAACATATTCTTATTTTCAATGACAACCTAGGAACAGTGGGTTAACTGCCTTGTTCAGGGGCAGAACAACAGATTTTTTACCCAGTCAGCTTGGGGATTCGATCTTGCGTCCTCTTTCGGTTACAAGTCCAACCACTAGGTTACCTGCTGCCTCATGTGTGAGTGTGGTCCACTGCGTCCATTCAGAATGGCTCCCTGCATGTTCCTCCCCCCCTCTGTGGCCTGTGCTGGACAGGACCATGGACCGGCTGCCACAGATGCTTGTTAACGGACAACGGATGACGAGGAACGAATGAACAAGCAATGGCAGATGAGCTACCGACCGGTGGTGGCGACAGCTATGTTGGACAATCCTCCAGCTGCGCGGACATCATTCTCCTGGACAGAGTTTGAATGGTGTTCTGTTGATTTTGGATTACATTTACATTTACATTTAAGTCATTTAGCAGACGCTCTTATCCAGAGCGACTTACAAATTGGTGCATTCACCTTATGACATCCAGTGGGACAGTCACTTAACAATAGTGCATCTAAAACTTAGGGGGGTGGGGTGAGAGGGATTACTTAACCTATCCTAGGTATTCCTTAAAGAGGTGGGGTTTCAGGTGTCTCCGGAAGGTGGTGATTGACTCCGCTGTCCTGGCGTCGTGAGGGAGTTTGTTCCACCATTGGGGGGGCCAGGGCAGCGAACAGTTTTGACTGGGCTGAGCGGGAGCTGTACTTCCTCAGTGGTAGGGAGGCGAGCAGGCCAGAGGTGGATGAACGCAGTGCCCTTGTTTGGGTGTAGGGCCTGATCAGAGCCTGGAGGTACTGAGGTGCCGTTCCCCTCACAGCTCCGTAGGCAAGCACCATGGTCTTGTAGCGGATGCGGCTTCAACTGGAAGCCAGTGGAGAGAACGGAGGAGCGGGGTGACGTGAGAGAACTTGGGAAGGTTGAACACCAGACGGGCTGCGGCGTTCTGGATGAGTTGAAGGGGTTTAATGGCACAGGCAGGGAGCCCAGCCAACAGCGAGTTGCAGTAATCCAGACGGGAGATGACAAGTGCCTGGATTAGGACCTGCGCCGCTTCCTGTGTGAGGCAGGGTCGTACTCTGCGGATGTTGTAGAGCATGAACCTACAGGAACGGGCCACCGCCTTGATGTTAGTTGAGAACGACAGGGTGTTGTCCAGGATCACGCCAAGGTTCTTGGCGCTCTGGGAGGAGGACACAATGGAGTTGTCGACCGTGATGGCGAGATCATGGAACGGGCAGTCCTTCCCCGGGAGGAAGAGCAGCTCCGTCTTGCCGAGGTTCAGCTTGAGGTGGTGATCCGTCATCCACACTGATATGTCTGCCAGACATGCAGAGATGCGATTCGCCACCTGGTCATCAGAAGGGGAAAGGAGAAGATTAATTGTGTGTCGTCTGCATAGCAATGATAAGAGAGACCATGTGAGGTTATGACAGAGCCAAGTGACTTGGTGTATAGCGAGAATAGGAGAGGGCCAAGAACAGAGCCCTGGGGGACACCAGTGGTGAGAGCGCGTGGTGAGGAGACAGATTCTCGCCACGCCACCTGGTAGGAGCGACCTGTCAGGTAGGACGCAATCCAAGCGTGGGCCGCGCCGGAGATGCCCAACTCGGAGAGGGTGGAGAGGAGGATCTGATGGTTCACAGTATCGAAGGCAGCCGATAGATCTAGAAGGATGAGAGCAGAGGAGAGAGAGTTAGCTTTAGCAGTGCGGAGCGCCTCCGTGATACAGAGGAGAGCAGTCTCAGTTGAATGACTAGTCTTGAAACCTGACTGATTTGGATCAAGAAGGTCATTCAGAGAGAGATAGCGGGAGAGCTGGCCAAGGACGGCACGTTCAAGAGTTTTGGAGAGAAAAGAAAGAAGGGATACTGGTCTGTAATTGTTGACATCGGAGGGATCGAGTGTAGGTTTTTTCAGAAGGGTGCAACTCTCGCTCTCTTGAAGACGGAAGGGACGTAGCCAACGGTCAGGGATGAGTTGATGAGCGAGGTGAGGTAAGGGAGAAGGTCTCCGGAAATGGTCTGGAGAAGAGAGGAGGGGATAGGGTCAAGCGGGCAGGTTGTTGGGCGGCCGGCCGTCACAAGACGCGAGATTTCATCTGGAGAGAGAGGGGAGAAAGAGGTCAGAGCACAGGGTAGGGCAGTGTGAGCAGAACCAGCGGTGTCGTTTGACTTAGCAAACGAGGATCGGATGTCGTCGACCTTCTTTTCAAAATGGTTGACGAAGTCATCTGCAGAGAGGGAGGAGGGGGGAGGGGGCGGAGGATTCAGGAGGGAGGAGAAGGTGGCAAAGAGCTTCCTAGGGTTAGAGGCAGATGCTTGGAATTTAGCGTGGTAGAAAGTGGCTTTAGCAGCAGAGACAGAGGAGGAAAATGTAGAGAGGAGGGAGTGAAAGGATGCCAGGTCCGCAGGGAGGCGAGTTTTCCTCCATTTCCGCTCGGCTGCCCGGAGCCCTGTTCTGTGAGCTCGCAATGAGTCATCGAGCCACGGAGCGGGAGGGGAGGACCGAGCCGGCCTGGAGGATAGGGGACATAGAGAGTCAAGGGATGCAGAGAGGGAGGAGAGGAGGGTTGAGGAGGCAGAATCAGGAGATAGGTGGGAGAAGGTTTGAGCGGAGGGAAGAGATGATAGGATGGAAGAGGAGAGAGTAGCGGGGGAGAGAGAGCGAAGGTTGGGACGGCGCGATACCATCCGAGTAGGGGCAGTGTGGGAGGTGTTGGATGAGAGCGAGAGGGAAAAGGATACAAGGCAGTGGTCGGAGACTTGGAGGGGAGTTGCAGTGAGGTTAGTGGAAGAACAGCATCTAGTAAAGATGAGGTCGAGCGTATTGCCTGCCTTGTGAGTAGGGGGGAAGGTGAGAGGGTGAGGTCAAAAGAGGAGAGGAGTGGAAAGAAGGAGGCAGAGAGGAAAGAGTCAAAGGTAGACGTGGGGAGGTTAAAGTCGCCCAGAACTGTGAGAGGTGAGCCGTCCTCAGGAAAGGAGCTTATCAAGGCATCAAGCTCATTGATGAACTCTCCGAGGGAACCTGGAGGGCGATAAATGATAAGGATGTTAAGCTTGAAAGGGCTAGTAACTGTGACAGCATGGAATTCAAAGGAGGCGATAGACAGATGGGTAAGGGGAGAAAGAGAGAATGACCACTTGGGAGAGATGAGGATCCCGGTGCCACCACCCCGCTGACCAGATGCTCTCGGGGTGTGCGAGAACACGTGGGCGGACGAAGAGAGAGCAGTAGGAGTAGCAGTGTTGTCTGTGGTGATCCATGTTTCCGTCAGTGCCAAGAAGTCGAGGGACTGGAGGGAGGCATAGGCTGAGATGAACTCTGCCTTGTTGACCGCAGATTGGCAGTTCCAGAGGCTACCGGAGACCTGGAACTCCACGTGGGTCGTGCGCGCTGGGACCACCAGAGTAGGGTGGCCGCGGCCACGCGGTGAGGAGCGTTTGTATGGTCTGTGCAGAGAGGAGAGAACAGGGATAAACAGACACATAGTTGACAGGCTACAGAAGAGGCTACGCTAATGCAAAGGAGATTGGAATGACAAGTGGACTACACGTCTCGAATGTTCAGAAAGTTAAGCTACGTAGCAAGAATCTTATTGACTAAAATGATTAAAATGATACAGTACTGCTGAAGTAGGCTAGCTGGCAGTGGGTGCGTTGTTGACACTACACTAATCAAGTCATTCCGTTGAGTGTAATAGTTTCTGCAGTGTTGCTATTCGGGGGCTAGCAGGCTAGCTAGCAGTGTTGTTTACGTTACGTTGCGTTAAAAGAACGACAATAGATGGCTAGCGAACCTAGAAAATCGCTCTAGACTACACAATTATCTTTGATACAAAGACGGCTATGTAGCTAGCTAAGTAGCTAGCTACGATCAAACAAATCAAACCGTTGTACTGTAATGAAATGAAGTGAAAATGTGATACAACCTGTGAATGCGACCGGGTAGTTGAGTTCTATACAGAAGACGTTGGCTAGCGTTGGCTAGCTGTTGGCTAGCTAGCAGAGTCACCTACGTTAAGGACGACAAATAGCTGGCTAGCTAACCTCGGTAAATTAAGATAATCACTCTAAGACTACACACTCTAAACCTAAACAACACAATTATCTTGGATACGATGATACGATGATACGAAGACAGCAGAGACAGCTATGTAGGTAGCTAACACTAAACTAATCAAGTCGTTCAGTTGAGTGTAAAAGTTTCTCAGTGCAGCTAATCAGTGGACGTTAGCTAGCTGGCTAGTGAAGACTACGTTAGGACGGCGAAATACGATAATTACGCAATTATCTTTGATACAAAGACGGCTATGTAGCTAGCTGAGAAGAAATTGCTAAGATAAGACAAATCAAACCGTTGTGATATAATGAAATATAATGAAAAAGTTATACTACCCGTTGGAGCGACGTGCAGATGCGACCACTCGCTCCAACCGGAACCGGAACCAATGATGACCTGAGATTTTTGTAACATTGTAAAGCCTTTACGACCTTGTCTGTGTGGTGGCCTGGGATTGTATAAACCTGAACATGGACACACATACACACACACACACCATCCACAAGCGATCTGTCACTTGGCCAAAACGAAGAGGTCATCACTCGCTGCTGGCTATTCTCTAAAGCAATCTCAACACAGCAAACATGAGCCTGTGAGAATTCACGGCTCACTTACACCCCGGTAAACAATGAGTTAATAAGTTACCACTGGTGTTTACATGTACCGTGGTTTTACTGCATCCAGACCTGATGGAAGACAGTTGCTGTTTGGAGAAAACATGGGTCGTGTCCCAAATCACGGACCGTCTTTATTAACCTCCACTCAAAACCAACAGCAGGAGACTGAATGGAAGGTAACAGCACTCAAACAAGGACCGAACCTCCTGCATTATCTACCCTTCTCTATTAATACAAGGGGTACACACGCACACACACACGCACGCGCACGCACACACACACACACACACACACACACACACACACACACACACACACACACACACACACACACACACACACACACACACACACACACACACACACACACACACACACACACACACACACACACACACACACACACACACACACGCACAACCACACACACTAACACATTAAGAAACCAATGCAGTGTTTTAAGGAACAGGAATCCTCTGTTATAAAAACCCCCCACCAAACTCTGTAGAGAGAAGCAGAGAGCAAAAGGTCCATGTCAAGCTAGACCTGACAGGATGGAGACAATAGTTATCACAGAGTTCCTCTATTGTTGGCCTGAACGTGATACCAAAACTCTGGACTTGATCTGCAGCTTGGAACAAACATACAGTGCATTCAGAAAGTATTCAGACCCCTTGACTTTTTCCACATTTTGTTGTTACAGCCTTATTATAAAATGGATTACATATTTGTTTAAATGTCCTGATCAATCTACACACAATAAAATACCCCACAGTGACAAAGCAAAAATATATATATATTCGATTTTAAAAAACATCACATTTTACATAAGTCTTCAGACCCTTTACTCAGTACCTTGTTGAAACACCTTTGTGCAGCAATTACAGCCTCGAGTCTTCTTAGGTATGACGCTACAAGCTTGGCATACCTGAATTCGGGGACTTCTCCCATTCTTCTCTGCAGATCCTCCCAAGATGTTAGGTTGGATGGGGAGTGTCGCTGCACAGCTATTTTCAGGTCTCTTCTAATATGTTAGATCGGGTTCATGTCCGGGCTCTGGCTGGGCAACTCAAGGACATTCAGAGGCTTGTCCAAAAACCACTCCTGCATTGTCTTGGCTGTGCACTCTGGAGTAGGTTTTCATCAACCATCTCTATATACTTTGCTCTGTTCATCTTTCCCTCAATCCTGACTAGTCTCCCAGTCCCTGCCACTGAAAAACATCCCCACAGCATGTTGCTGCCACCACCATGCTTCACCGTAGGGATGGTTTCCGCCAGATGTGACGCTTGGCATTCAGGCCAAAGAGTTCACGCTTGGTTTCATCAGACCAGAGAATATTATTTCTCATGATCTGATAGTCCTGTAGGTGCCTTTTGGCAAACTCCAAGCAGGCTGTCATGTGCCTTTTATTGAGGAGTGGCTTCCGTCTGGCCACTTTACCATAAAGGCCTGATTGGTGGTGCTGCAGATATGTGCTGCAGATATGGTTGTCCTTCTGGAAGGTTCCCCCATCTCCACAGAGGAACTCTGGAGCTATGTTAGAGTGACCACTGGGTTCTTGGTCACCTCCCTGACCAAGGCCCTTTTGGTGGTTCCAAACTTCTTCCGTTTAAAACGTCTTATGGCTTGGGGGCAGTATTTTGACATCTAGATGAGAAGCGAACCCAAAGTAAACTGCCTATTACTCAGGCCCAGAAGCTAGGATATGCATATGATTGGTGGATTTGGATGGAAAACACTCTAAAGTTCCCAAAACTGTAGACATAATGTCTGTGGGTATAGCAGGCGAAAACCTGAGGAAAATCCATCCAGGAAGTGGGATTGTTTTGATGTGGGTAGTTTTCAATTGAATGCCCATAGAGTATCTAATGGGTTAGGACCCAGATTGCAGTTCCTATGGCTTCCACTGGATGTCTACAGTCTTTAGACATTGTTTCAGGCTTGTTTTCTGAAAAATGACTGTAGAATCATGCAGTGCTGGTTTGCGGGCAATGAACCGAGTGCCCTTTCCTTTCTATTGAATATGTTATTGTCCGTTTGAAATATTATCGATTATTTAGACATTTGACAACCTGAGAATTAATTATAAACATCCTTTGACACGTTTCAACGAACTTTACCGGTAATATTAGGATGTATTCGTCTGCTTGTTTTGACCGCCTTTGAGCCAGTGGATTACTGAACAAAACGCATCAACAAAACTGAGATTTTGGGAAATAAAGAGTGACTTTATCGAACAAAACCAACATTTATTGTGTAGCTGGGACTCTTGTGACTGCAACCAGATGAAGATCTTCAAATGTAAGTGATTCATTTTAAAGCTATTTCTGACATTCGTGACTCATCTACTTGGTCGGAAAATGTTTGTATGCTTTTGAATGTGGGGCTCTGTCCCCAGATAATCGCATGGTATGCTTTCGCCGTAAAGCCTTTTTGAAATCTGTTCACAAATCTGGTTCACAATAAGATATGTGTGTCATCTGGGGAACAGGTTCACATTAAGATCTGTGTTTCATCTGGGGAACAGGTTCACATTAAGATCTGTGTGTCATCTGGGGAACAGGTTCACATTAAGATCTGTGTGTCATCTGCAGAAAAGGTTCACATTAAGATCAGAGTCTCATTTAGGGAACAGGGTCACGAGGAA
>NW_025750888.1:0-17297 GCF_021184085.1 Oncorhynchus gorbuscha | reverse complement strand
TCTCTGACTTCCATTTTTGACTGTATAAGAGAGCAGACGTCGACAACAAAGGGACCGTGGTTCTCTTTGGTGACGACCCTCTTCCCCAGCACCACACCCTCATCGATTCAAAGGGCTTAATCATGTCAAAGCGCTTAGTGGAAAAACAGCAACAATGACTCGCCAGCCAACAATGAGAAAGGCAAGAGGCATTATGGGAGATTACGGTGCCGTACCTACTCTTGCCTTTGTTGTCGTTGTTTTAGTGGTCGGTGATATGTTAAAGTAAATCTGTGGTGGACCTGCAGGTGGTGGGACGATTATTAAAAGGCTATAAGGTCAGCGTTCGGAAAACCCACTAGATTATAGGGTTAAAATACTTGCGTGGAAAAGATTAGTGTGATTGCTGGAATGCGACTCAGAGTGCATGGATCGAAGACCTTAACTAATTTTTGTTTTAGAACGGTCCAAACGGACCATACGGTTTCAAGTTACGGGTAGATATGTAGCCAGGCGCTACTTTACTGTAGACCTTAGGGCATGAAACGCAAGAGGACCTTCTTCTTTCAGGTCACTTAATGGAGGTACATTGTTTTTTCCTTACAGTTCATTTACTTCCTTACTTCACTCTTTTCCAAAGTACATACTGTAGTGATCCTCATATATTCTTCCACTGCAATCTACCATTTCAGTGTTTTACTTTCTATATTTACTTGCTATATTGTGTTTACTATTTTTTTGCCTTTACCTCCCTTCTCACCTTATTTGCTCATTGTATATAGACTTATTTTTTCTAATGAGGCGTGCACACGTGAGGGACTTGGTATAGAGAAGCGTGGGGGGTGATGTAGCGACCTTAACTCAACACCTAGCGACCTAAAGAGGTTTCAGACCTCTTGTTGTAAAGGCTGGACAGTCGCTGCACCCGGGTTTGCGTCCTGGTTGGGACTACCCCCTAAATGAGCTACATTGGTGTCAGAAGTGGGATGGCAACCCTGAGGCCATTGTGTTCGAATGGGACAGTGTAGCAACACTGTATTATATGAGCCACGTTACAATTCCCACCAAGCGGATTAGCGCGATGCATGCGGGTCAATCTGCCCTGCCATACAGTACCAGTCAAAAGTTTGGAGACAGTTACACATTCAAGTGTTTTTCTTTATTTTTACTATTTTCTACATTTTACAATAAACAGTGAAGACTTCAAAACTATGAAATTACTATTCCAACTACTACTACTACTACTATTCCATATGTGTTATCAAAAAAGTGTGAAACATATTTTATATTTGAGATTCTTCAAAGTAGTCACCCTTTGCCTTGATGACAGTGTTGCATTCTCTAAACCAGCTTCATGAGGTAGTCACCCTGGAAATAATTTCAATTAACAGGTGTGCCTTGTTAAAAGTTAATTTGTGGAAGTTATTTACGTTCTTAATGCTTTTGAGCCAATCAGTTGTGTTGTGACAAGGTAGGGGTGGTATACAGAAGATAGCCCTATTTGGTAAAAAACCAAGTCCATATTATGGCAAGAACAGCTCAAATAAGCAAAGAGAAATGACAATCCATCATTACTTTAAGACATGAAGGTCAGTCAATGAGGAAAACTTCAAGAACTTTGAACGTTTCTTCAACTGCAGTGGCAAAAACCATCAAGTCTGGCTATATTTTTGAGAAATTAAGGCATATATGCATTTTCAGGCTTTGAAATAGTCTTAAAAGGTATTAGAAATACATCAAAAAATAATAATGTTGAAGTTAAGACCCTATAATAATATCAACAACAATTACATTTTGTTTTTGGATAAATGATATGCCTTCTGCGTTTAAGAAACACTGCCTTGTAATTCCGTTACCAAAATCCCACATATCTGTAAGATATTTTCTAATTTCTCTCCCTCGTGAGGGAGGATAATTAAAGTTGACAGAAGTAACAAGTAGACCTAGTTAGTGGTTTGACTGATATCACGTTTCTTTATGAATTATTACGTGATTATAACTCGTAATCCTGTTACCTAATTGGTAACAGCAGGAGTTATAATAATAATATATATAATATTACTGCAATTGGAAATGGCTACAATGGGAAAAGCATAGCAGTCACAAACCACAGTTAGGCCACCTGTTAGTGTCCTCCCTTCCACTGGCATACTGTCATGTTTCAGCTCGTAACTTTCTTTTCTCTTTCTGTCGTCTGGTGGTCAAAGCAAGGCTGTTAAAACAGTCTGGAAAACCCCTCCCTCTCCCTTTCCTCGCTCTCTCTGCTGCTCCCCCTCTATTTCCTCTCCAGTTAATGCCCACCTCTCCCGGCTCTTACTGACACCTACCATGACTCTCTCTTACTGGCTCTTACTGACACCTACCATGACTCTCTCCCGGCTCTTACTGACACCTACCATGACTCTGCCGGCTCTTACTGACACCTACCATGACTCTCTACCATGACTCTCTACTGACACCTACCATGACTCTACCATGACTCTCCCGGCTCTTACTGACACCTACCATGACTCTCTGCCGGCTCTTACTGACACCTACCATGACTCTCTACCATGCTCTTTACTGACACCTACCATGACTCTCCATGCTCTTACTGACACCTACCATGACTCTCTACCATGACTCTCTTACTGACACCTACCATGACTCTGCCGGTTCTCTTACTGACACCTACCATGACTCTCTCCCGGCTCTTACTGACACCTACCATGACTCTCTGCCGGCTCTTACTGACACCTACCATGACTCTGCCATGGCTCTTACTGACACCTACCATGACTCTCTACCATGACTCTCTTACTGACACCTACCATGACTCTCTACCGGACTCTTACTGACACCTACCATGACTCTCTGCCGGCTCTTACTGACACCTACCATGACTCTCTACCGGCTCTTACTGACACCTACCATGACTCTGCCGGCTCTTGACACCTACCATGACTCTACCATGACTCTGCCCATGACACCTACCATGACTCTCTACTGACACCTACCATGACTCTGCCGGCTCTTACTGACACCTACCATGACTCTGCCGGCTCTTACTGACACCTACCATGACTCTCCCGGCTCTTTACTGACACCTACCATGACTCTCTACCGGCTCTTACTGACACCTACCATGACTCTCCGGCTCTTACTGACACCTACCATGACTCTCTCTTACTGACACCTACCATGACTCTCTCCCGGCTCTTACTGACACCTACCATGACTCTGCCGGCTCTTACTGACACCTACCATGACTCTGCCATGCTCTTACTGACACCTACCATGACTCTCTACCATGACTCTCTTACTGACACCTACCATGACTCTCCCGGCTCTTACTGACACCTACCATGACTCTGCCCCGGCTCTTACTGACACCTACCATGACTCTCTGCCGGCTCTTACTGACACCTACCATGACTCTCTCCCGGCTCTTACTGACACCTACCATGACTCTGCCATGCTCTTACTGACACCTACCATGACTCTCTACCATGACTCTCTTACTGACACCTACCATGACTCTCTACCATGACTCTCTCCCGCTCTTACTGACACCTACCATGACTCTCTCCGGCTCTTACTGACACCTACCATGACTCTCTCCACTGACACCTACCATGCTCTTACTGACACCTACCATGACTCTCTACCATGACTCTTACTGACACCTACCATGACTCTCTACCATGACTCTCTTACTGACACCTACCATGACTCTGCCGGCTCTTACTGACACCTACCATGACTCTCTCCCGGCTCTTACTGACACCTACCATGACTCTCCCATGCTCTTACTGACACCTACCATGACTCTCTACCGGCTCTTACTGACACCTACCATGACTCTCCATGACTCTCTTACTGACACCTACCATGACTCTCCGGCTCTTACTGACACCTACCATGACTCTGCCGGCTCTTACTGACACCTACCATGACTCTCTACCATGACTCTCTTACTGACACCTACCATGACTCTGCCGGCTCTTACTGACACCTACCATGACTCTCCCGGCTCTTACTGACACCTACCATGACTCTCTCTACTGACACCTACCATGACTCTCTGCCGGCTCTTACTGACACCTACCATGACTCTGCCGGCTCTTACTGACACCTACCATGACTCTGCCGGCTCTTACTGACACCTACCATGACTCTCCCGGCTCTTACTGACACCTACCATGACTCTCTACCGGCTCTTACTGACACCTACCATGACTCTGCCGGCTCTTACTGACACCTACCATGACTCTGCCGGCTCTTACTGACACCTACCATGACTCTGCTCTTACTGACATACCATGACTCTCTCTTACTGACACCTACCATGACTCTCTACCATGACTCTCTTACTGACACCTACCATGACTCTCTACCATGACTCTCTTACTGACACCTACCATGACTCTCTCCGGCTCTTACTGACACCTACCATGACTCTCCGGCTCTTACTGACACCTACCATGACTCTCTTACTGACACCTACCATGACTCTCTACCATGACTCTCTTACTGACACCTACCATGACTCTCTACCATGACTCTCTTACTGACACCTACCATGACTCTCTACCATGACTCTCTTACTGACACCTACCATGACTCTCTACCATGACTCTCTTACTGACACCTACCATGACTCTCTCCGGCTCTTACTGACACCTACCATGACTCTCTGCCGGCTCTTACTGACACCTACCATGACTCTCTACCATGACTCTCTTACTGACACCTACCATGACTCTCTCCGGCTCTTACTGACACCTACCATGACTCTCTCCGGCTCTTACTGACACCTACCATGACTCTCTACCATGACTCTCTTACTGACACCTACCATGACTCTCTACCATGACTCTCTTACTGACACCTACCATGACTCTCTACCACCTACCATGACTCTCTTACTGACACCTACCATGACTCTGCCCATGACTCTTACTGACACCTACCATGACTCTCTTCTCTTACTGACACCTACCATGACTCTCTACCATGACTCTCTTACTGACACCTACCATGACTCTCTTACTGACACTCTTACCATGACTCTCTTCTTACTGACACCTACCATGACTCTCTACCATGACTCTCTTACTGACACCTACCATGACTCTCTACCATGACTCTCTTACTGACACCTACCATGACTCTCTCGGCTCTTACTGACACCTACCATGACTCTGCCGGCTACTGACACCTACCATGACTCTCCCGGCTCTTGACACCTCTGACTCTCGGCTCTTACTGACAACTGACACCTACCATGACTCTGCCGGCTCTTACTGACACCTACCATGACTCTGCCGGCTCTTACTGACACCTACCATGACACATACCACCTCTTTCCATTTACTGTAACAAGCATCCTCACACACTGAACACCGATCGTCCATGGACGTTGAAAAGTAGTTGACATTTGATCAATCTGCCCTGGCCGGACCAAATCTGAACCAATCATTGATGTTTATGTTTCACAAGTTTGGAGAGCACAGTACAGTAGAGCACAGTAGAGTTCAGTACAGCACACTAGAGTAGAGTACTGTATAATGTACTTTATTGTACTGTGCCCGGTTGCATAAAGCATCTTAAGTACATTTTTTATCTTTTCCATTAAAGTTTCCTTCACTTTAAGTCAGCTGCACAAAAAACAATTTTTGGCGAAGTTCCCACTTAAATTAAAAAGTTAAGGGTGCCCATGAGGTCCCTTAAGTGCTTCATTCAGTATGGATATCAATGTAAACAGCATTTGTGGAGGTGAATGTTGTTTCCCTCTGTCCTGGTTTCAAAAGGAAAACATCCACCAGCTAGCTAGCTACTTAGCTAAACATTGGAAGGTGCACAATCCATGGCTATAAAGCTAGCTGGCTAGCTACCTACTCTGTAAGTTAGAATGCTAGTGCTAGAAAGTAATAAAAAACAAGTTCAGAAAAAAGTTACGAACAGAAACGTGATTTGGGATCTTCTGAGTCAATTTGTTTCTCCTGTTTTTGAATGTAGAAGTTCTATTTTGTGATCTCCTAAAATAAATGTGATTTAGTCAGTGAATCGGGTCATCTACATGTTAACCAGACTCTTTCTGCAGTACATGCCTTCAAACCTTTCTGCTCTTACCTAAGGAAATGTTAGATGGGCTCTATATGCCACACCCTTAAACAATTCCCTTAGGTAAGGGAAAATTAGTCCTCGTTGTCACGGTTTTCATATGGTGAAGGAGAGTCGGAGACGAAACTGCAGCGTGTCGATTGCGATCCATGTTTATTTAAACAACGTAAACACGAATAAACACAAACCCTACAAAACAATAAACGTAGTGAAAACCAAAATAGCCTTAACTGGTGCAAACTAACACAGACTAAGGACATCAAGACACTCAGGACAATCACCCACAATACAACCAAAGAATATGGCTGCCTAAATATGGCTCCCAATCAGAGACAACGATAAACACCTGCCTCTGATTGAGAACCACTTCAGACAGCCATAGACTCTCCTAGAACACCCCACTAAGCTACAATCCCACTAAGCTACACACCACATACATAAACCCATGTCACACCCTGTCCTGACCAAATACATAAAGAAAAACACAAAATACTTCGACCAGGGGCGTGACACTCATGGTAAACCCTTAAGTGAAACACTGAAGGTGTTTCATGCATCTGTACTGAGCATATCTACTTTCCTGTGCTGTACTGTACTAAACTCTACTGTGTGGTAATGTGATGTCAAAACTTATGAAACAAGGGACGTCTGATCGTTTCAGATTTGGTCTGGTCTGGACCAACCAAATGTGGTTTTGTTTGGGGGCGGAGCTCATTACAATAATAGAATAGCAAAAGAGGGATATTGCATATTTTTACCTTTGTATACCTATTCAGGATATGAGGATCACCATGAAGAGAATGATATTAATATCCATAATTATGCATTTCTCTATAGTGCAGCTCAGGGACCCATGATGTAATTCCATTACCAGACATAAATCCACTTCACCTACTGTTGTTCAATAACCAAAATATATTTTTTCAAACTCAAGGTGTTTATGTCATAGCTGACACCCCATTCCTTCTGCTGAAATCATTGGATCTTAATAAGATATTTAAACGTGGTCGCATCTGCACAGTTCTTCCAGTAAATCTGCTTTTGTGAAATGTTGTGTATATTGTTCATAGAGTTGTACAGTTTGTTAAACTTTGAAATCAATGGTTTTTGTTTGGCATACAAATCTGAGTCAAAGCGTAATTCCATTATTGTGGAATTGTCCTTAAACTTAGAAAAAGCAAGTAGTCTAGTTGGTGAATAAAACCAATTAATAATGGAGTAAAAAAATGTAAGGGTGATTCGAACACAAATGGTCAAAACTGTTGTGTGCAAACCCCCTTCTTATTTTTAAACATCAGCTAGTACATCAGCTTATATATTCAACTACCATATATATTTCAGTATGTATGACACCTGAGTAGGACATCAGAGACGTGGAAATGGAAAACTGCTAAACAATAGTTTTTTTGCTCTCTTCTCCCCAGCTCCTCTCGTTTACCGGTGTGACTCAAGGTAACAGAGGACAGTGACTCAGCAGCGAACCACATCTGATATTCACGCACTCTGGGGCAGACTATGGGATTGTGAGCACGCAACATTTCCTTCAATGGATTGAAAAGCACAACTGCTTTGATGGTTGCAGATAAGAACCAGTCTCGGAAAGTATCTTGGGGCTTTAATTTCGTTCATTCAAAGTGTTTCCCTGGTCTACACCATTTCCCATCCCTGGCAAAATAGAGTTTTCAATAGCGTCTGCAACCACTAGTGCATGTGGAATAGAGGTCATGACCTCATAAGGTCTGCAGTACACGTCATTCCCACCATCTTGGGTAATTGACGATGCCTAGTTTGGTCAAAAGTTGATCAGAGCTAGCTGACCGCCCTGGCGTGCCCTCTAGATTTACTTGGACAGCGCACCAAATGGCATCCTATTCCCTATATAGTGCACTACTTTTGACGAGGGCTCACAGGGCTCTGGTCAAAAGTAGTGCATTATATAGGGAATAGGACGCCATTTGGGACACATAATCGGTGTGAACATGCCATGCCTTGGCCAAAAACAAAAGCAGGTGCGAACACACACGTGCTGTAGTTGCTATGCCCTCCGTTGACTTTCAGCTTGGCTGATGGAAAGAATGCAGAATCATCCTGAGCCACTTATACCACTTGAACAGCCAGTGACTGCACCAGCTGCATACGTCCAGTACTGAACAGTGGCTGGAGAAGTAAATTATTGCCTGCTGGCAAAGTGGTTAACTAGCAGCACAAGGTTGTATTATTATGGTTGTGCAATGCAGTGTTCTTTTTGAGTATTAGGGACCCACAAGAGCAGCAAGACACTAGACATGCCAAGGTAAACAAATTGTCATGATAAGGTAGAGGCACATAAAGACCCATGGGCTATTCCTCTACCACCAATTTTGCAACAATGTTTCTATCCAAGATGGCTCTTCATCAGGGCCAATATTAAGTTAATCTTGCCTTTATAGAATATGCTTAAAATTTGATTTTTGGTTTGTGTGACTTAGGCCTGTATTCTTAAAGTGTCTCAGAGTAGAAGTTGTTTTTTAGATCATAATTAAATGAACGGTGGACCTGATCCTAGATCAGCACTCCTACTCTAATACGCTTTTGGAATACGGGCCTAGGTCACACACAAATATCTAAGTTTAAGCATATTCTATAACGGCAAGATTAACTTTGTAAAATAAGAGAAAATGAAAATAAGCTAATAATTACGATCCGTTATCCTTTTGTGACTAGGGGCAGTATTTTCATTTTTGGAAAAATAACGTTCCCATAGGAAATGGGATATTTTGTCAGGACAAGATGCTAGAATATGCATATAATTGACAGTTTAGGATTGACAACACTCTAAAGTTTCCAAAACTGTTCCATGATCTCGCCATCACGGTTGACAACTCCATTGTGTCCTCCTCCCAGAGCGCTAAGAACCTTGGCGTGATCCTGGACAACACCCTGTCGTTCTCAACTAACATCAAGGCGGTGGCCCGTTCCTGTAGGTTCATGCTCTACAACATCCGCAGAGTACGACCCTGCCTCACACAGGAAGCGGCGCAGGTCCTAATCCAGGCACTTGTCATCTCCCGTCTGGATTACTGCAACTCGCTGTTGGCTGGGCTCCCTGCCTGTGCCATTAAACCCCTACAACTCATCCAGAACGCCGCAGCCCGTCTGGTGTTCAACCTTCCCAAGTTCTCTCACGTCACCCCGCTCCTCCGCTCTCTCCACTGGCTTCCAGTTGAAGCTCGCATCCGCTACAAGACCATGGTGCTTGCCTACGGAGCTGTGAGGGGAACGGCAACTCAGTACCTCCAGGCTCTGATCAGGCCCTACACCCAAACAAGGGCACTGCGTTCATCCACCTCTGGCCTGCTCGCCTCCCTACCACTGAGGAAGTACAGTTCCCGCTCAGCCCAGTCAAAACTGTTCGCTCTAACAAAACCTAACAAAACCTCCTCTGTGTCACGCTACAGTGTGTGACATGATAACATTACAACAGCTTCTTAGAGGCATTTACAAAGGAGAGAGGATATTTCTTCTTCACAAGGGACACCGAAACCCAAACTTGAGAAAGACAGCAGAGTTTAAGAGAGAAGAGCTAAGAGGCAACACCTACTTTGAAATAATTTAAGTGGATGCTCTTATCCCAGCAACTCTCCCAGTAAGTGTAGGTAGGCCGACAGCATGGAGTCTCAACCACAGCATAACAATGAGCATAACTGGCACGAATCCCCACTAGACAGTGCTACTGTATAACGTACAACACTTCAAAAGACAAAGAGTATACGACGTGACCAAGGTGTGTGAGAGAGAGTGACAGAGCTTACCTCAGCGTGCTCACTGCAGAGAGCTTCCAGCAACAGCAAACATCGTAGTGACCGAGTCAAATCCCACTGAATTCAGAAAGGCAGTGAGGGAGAGAACACCGAGAAGAGGGAGTGTGTGCATCTGTTTGTGAGAGAGAGGGAGAGAGCATGTGTGTAAGGGATGAAGAGAGAGGCAGCGCAAAGAGAGTGAGGGAGATTGTGGTTAGTTCTGTATTCCGGTCTTGGCTCTCCCCTTAACACACGACACGCACACACTCACCCTGGCACACTCTACACTCACAACCATTGAGCACCAACTAATGTTTCAAACCCTCCCCAAATTCAATCCCCCATCGGTTAGTCTTTTCCTCTAGCCCTCTGACAAGCATGTGACCGTAGGAGATGACTCGACAATAAGGGACACACACACAGACTCACTCTGTGTTAAACACAGTGTGAAACATGACACGTGCCGAAAGACATTTGACAATGACCTACGTTTCGAAAATGCGGACAATGTTATACAGTAGCAGGACACACCTACTCATTCAAGGGTTGTTCTTTATTTTTACTATTTTCTACATAGAATAATAAGGAAGAATTCAAAACTATGAAATAACACATGGAATCGTGTAGTAAACAAAAAGTGTTAAACAAATCAAGATATAGTTTAGATTTGAGATTCTTCAAAGTTGACACCCCTTGCTATGATGACATCTTTGCACACTCTTGGCATTCTCTCAACCAGATTCAAACAGTCTTGAAGGTGTTCCCACATATGCTGAGCACTTGTTGGCTGCTTTTCCTTCACTCTGCGGTCCAACTCATCCCAAACCATCTCAATTGGGTTGAGGTAGGGTGATTGTGGAGGCCAGGTCATCTGATGCAGCACTCCATCACTCTCCTTCTTTGTCAAATTGCCCTTACACAGCCCGGAGGTGTGTTTTGGGTCATTGTCTTGTTGAAAAACAGATTATAGTCCCACTAAGCGCAAACCAGATGGGATGGCATATCGCTGCAGAATGTTGTGGTAGCCATGCTGGTTAAGTGTGCCTTGACTTCTAAACAAATCACTGACAGTGTCACCAGCAAAGCAGCCCCACACCATCACACCTCCTCCTCCATGCTTCATGGTGGGAAATACACATGCAGAGATTATCCATTCACCAGCTCTGTGTATCACAAAGACAAAGTGGTTGGAACCAAAAATATCAACTTTGGACTCATCAGACCAAAGGACAGATTTCTACCGATCTAATGTCCATTGCTCGTGTTTCTTGGGCCAAGTAAGTCTCTTCTTCTTATTGTTGTCCTATAAATCAAATAAAATAAAATGTTATTTGTCACATACACATGGTTAGCAGATGTTAATGCGAGTGTAGCGAAATGCATGTGCTTCTAGTTCCGACAATGCAGTAATAACCAACAAGTAATCTAGCTAACAATTCCAAAACTACTACCTTATAGATACAACTGTAAGGGGATAAAGAATATGTACATAAAGATATATGAATGAGTGATGGTACAGAGCAGCATAGGCAAGATACAGTAGATGGTATCGAGTACAGTATATACATATGAGATGAGTAATGTAGGGTATGTAAACATTATATTAGGAAGCATTGTTTAAAGTGGCTAGTGATACATTTATTACATAAAGATGCAGTAGATGATATAGAGTACAGTATATACGTATACATATGAGATGAATAATGTAGGGTATGTAAACATTATATTAGGAAGCATTGTTTAAAGTGGCTAGTGATACATTTATTACATAAAGATGCAGTAGATGATATAGAGTACAGTATATACGTATACATATGAGATGAATAATGTAGGGTATGTAAACATTATATTAGGAAGCATTGTTTAAAGTGGCTAGTGATATATTTTAGTGTGGTTTCTTTGCAGCAATTCGACCATGAACGCCTGATTCACCCAGTCTCCTCTGAACAGTTGATGTTGAGATATGTCTACTAGGACTTTGTGAAGCATTTATTTGGTCTGCATTTTCTGAGGCTGGTAACTCTAATGAACTTATCTTCTGCAGCAGAGGTAACTCTGGGTCTTTCTTATCTGTGGCGGTCTTCATGCGAGCCTGTTTCATCATAGCGCTGGATGGTTTTTTGCAACTACACTTGACGAAACTTTCAAAGTTCTTAAAATATTCTGCATTGACTGACCTTTATGTCTTAAAGTAATGATGGACTGTCGTTTCCCTTTGCTTTTTCTTTTAGCTATTCTTGCCATAATATCCAGGAAAATCAGCTAAAAAACATCCAATCAAACCTTAACGTGAACTGCTTACTTACAAGTGGAGACCTTAACGTGAACTGCTTACTTACAAGTGGAGACCTTAACGTGAACTGCTTACTTACAAGTGGAGACCTTAACGTGAACTGCTTACTTACAAGTGGAGACCTTAACGTGAACTGCTTACTTACAAGTGGAGACCTTACTTACAAGTGGAGACCTTAACGTGAACTGCTTACTTACAAGTGGAGACCTTAACGTGAACTGCTTACTTACAAGTGGAGACCTTAACGTGAACTGCTTACTTACAAGTGGAGACCTTAACGTGAACTGCTTACTTACAAGTGGAGACCTTAACGTGAACTGCTTACTTACAAGTGGAGACCTTAACGTGAACTGCTTACTTACAAGTGGAGACCTTAACGTGAACTGCTTACTTACAAGTGGAGACCTTAACGTGAACTGGAGACTTAACGTTACAAAGTGGAGACCTTAACGTGAACTGCTTACTTACAAGTGGAGACCTTAACGTGAACTGCTTACTTACAAGTGGAGACCTTAACGTGAACTGCTTACTTGAAGACCTTAACTGAACTGCTTACTTACAAGTGGAGACCTTAACGTGCTTACTTACAAGTGGAGACCTTAACGTGAACTGCTTACTTACAGTGGAGACCTTAACGTGAACTGCTTACTTACAAGTGGAGACCTTAACGTGAACTGCTTACTTACAAGTGGAGACCTTAACGTGAACTGCTTACTTACAAGTGGAGACCTTAACGTGAACTGCTTACTTACAAGTGGAGACCTTAACGTGAACTGCTTACTTACAAGTGGAGACCTTAACGCTGCTTACTTACGTGAACTGCTTACTTACAAGTGGAGACCTTAACGTGAACTGCTTACTTACAAGTGGAGACCTTAACG
This sequence comes from Oncorhynchus gorbuscha, assembly GCF_021184085.1. NCBI lineage: Eukaryota > Metazoa > Chordata > Actinopteri > Salmoniformes > Salmonidae > Oncorhynchus > Oncorhynchus gorbuscha. The sequence continues at coordinate 4,260 of NW_025750888.1, read as the reverse complement.
TGAACTGCTTACTTACAAGTGGAGACCTTAACGTGAACTGCTTACTTACAAGTGGAGACCTTAACGTGAACTGCTTACTTACAAGTGGAGACCTTAACGTGGAACTGCTTACTTACAAGTGGAGACCTAACGTGAACTGCTTACTTACAAGTGAGACCTGTGAACTGCTTACTTACAAGTGGAGACCTTAACGTGAACTGCTTACTTACAAGTGGAGACCTTAACGTGAACTGCTTACTTACAAGTGGAGACCTTAACGTGGAGACCTGTGAACTGCTTACTTACAAGTGGAGACCTTAACGTGAACTGCTTACTTACAAGTGGAGACCTTAACGTGAACTGCTTACTTACAAGTGGAGACCTTAACGTGAACTGCTTACTTACAAGTGGAGACCTTAACGTGAACTGCTTACTTACAAGTGGAGACCTTAACGTGAACTGCTTACTTACAAGTGGAGACCTTAACGTGAACTGCTTACTTACAAGTGGAGACCTTAACGTGAACTGCTTACTTACAAGTGGAGACCTTAACGTGACAAGTGGACTGCTTACTTACAAGTGGAGACCTTAACGTGAACTGCTTACTTACAAGTGGAGACCTTAACGTGAACTGCTTACTTACAAGTGGAGACCTTAACGTGAACTGCTTACTTACAAGTGGAGACCTTAACGTGAACTGCTTACTTACAAGTGGAGACCTTAACGTGAACTGCTTACTTACAAGTGTGAACTGCTTACCCTTAACGTGAACTGCTTAACGTGGAACTGCTTACTTACAAGTGGAGACCTTAACGTGAACTGCTTACTTACAAGTGGAGACCTTAACGTGAACTGCTTACTTACAAGTGGAGACCTTAACGTGAACTGCTTACTTACAAGTGGAGACCTTAACGTGAACTGCTTACTTACAAGTGGAGACCTTACAAACTGCTTACTTACAAGTGGAGACCTTAACGTGAACTGCTTACTTACAAGTGGAGACCTTAACGTGAACTGCTTACTTACAAGTGGAGACCTTAACGTGAACTGCTTACTTACAAGTGGAGACCTTAACGTGAACTGCTTACCTTAACGTGACAAGTGGAGACCTTAACGTGAACTGCTTAACAAGTGGAGACCTTAACGTGAACTGCTTACTTACAAGTGGAGACCTTAACGTGAACTGCTTACCACAAGTGGAGACCTTAACGTGAACTGCTTACTTACAAGTGGAGACCTTTAACGTGAACTGCTTACTTACAAGTGGAGACCTTAACGTGAACTGCTTACTTACAAGTGGAGACCTTAACGTGAACTGCTTACTTACAAGTGGAGACCTTAACGTGAACTGCTTACTTACAAGTGGAGACCTTAACGTGAACTGCTTACAAGTGGAACGTGAACTGCTTACTTACGTGGAACCTTAGCTTGCTTACACAAGTGGAGACCTTAACGTGAACTGCTTACTTACAAGTGGAGACCTTAACGTGAACTGCTTACTTACAAGTGGAGACCTTAACGTGAACTGCTTACTTACAAGTGGAGACCTTAACGTGAACTGCTTACTTACAAGTGGAGTGAACTGCTTACAAGTGGAGACTTAACGTGGAACTGCGTGAACTGCTTACTTACAAGTGGAGACCTTAACGGAACTGCTTACTTACAAGTGGAGACCTTAACGTGAACTGCTTACTTACAAGTGGAGACCTTAACGTGAACTGCTTACTTACAAGTGGAGACCTTAACGTGAACTGCTTACTTACAAGTGGAGACCTTAACGTGAACTGCTTACTTACAAGTGGAGACCTTAACGTGAACTGCTTACTTACAAGTGGAGACCTTAACGTGAGACCTTTAAAGTGGAGACTTAACGTTACTTACAAGTGGAGACCTTAACTGCTTACGTGGAGACCTTAACGTGAACTGCTTACTTACAAGTGGAGACCTTAACGTGAACTGCTTACTTACAAGTGGAGACCTTAACGTGAACTGCTTACTTACAAGCCCTTAAACAGTGCAGTTCCAGAAAGAGTTAAGAAATATTTACCAAATAAACTAAAGTAAAAAATCATTATAAAAAGCAACAATGAGGCTATACACTGGGGGTACCACTACCGAGTCTATGTGCGAGAGTACAGGTTAGTCGAAGTAATTTGTACATAGTGGTGAAGTGGCTATTTATAGATAATAAACGGTGAGTAGAGGGGTGGTAAATGTAAATAGTCATGGTGGCCATTTGATTAATTGTTCAGCAGTCTTATGGTTTGGGGGTAGAAGCTGTTAAGGAGCCTTTTGGTCCTCCAGTACCGTTTTCCTTGCGGTAGTCCAGGATCCAGTTGCAGAGGGAGGTGTTTAGTCCCAGGGTCCTTAGCTTAGTGATGAGCTTTGTGGGCACTATGGTGTTGAACGATGAGCTGTGGTCAATGAAAATCATTCTCACATACAGTAGGTGTTCTTTTTGTCCAGGTGGGAAAGGGCAGTGTGGACTGCGATTGAGAATGCGTCACCTGTGGATCTGTTGGGGTATGCGGGTGGAGTGGGTCTTGGGTATCCGGGAGGACGCTGTTGATGTGAGCCATGACCAGCCTTTAAAAGCACTTGATGACTACCGACGTGAGGGGGCGGTAATCATTTAGGAAGGTTACCTTCGCTTCCTTGGGCACAAGGACTATAGTGGACTGCTTGAAACATGGACAGTTGAAGTCGGAAGTTTACATACACAGGTTGGAGTCATTAAAATTAGTTTTTTCAACCACTCCACAAATATCTTGTTAACAAACTATAGTTTTGGCAAGTCAGATAGGACATCTACTTTGTGCATGACACAAGTTATTTTTCCAACAATTGTTTACAGACAGATTATTTCACTTATAACTCACTTTATCACAATTCCAGTGGGTCAGAAGTTTACATACACTAAGTTGACTGTGCCTTTAAACAGCTTGGAAAATTCCAGAGAATGATGTCATGGCTTTAGAAGCTTCTGATAGCCGAATTGACATCATTTGAGTCAATTTGAGGTGTACCTGTAGATGTATTTCAAGGCCTACCTTCAAACTCAGTGCCTCTTTGCTTGACATCATGGGAAAAATCAAAAGAAATCAGCCAAGAAAAAAATTGTAGACCTCCACAAGTCTGGTTCAACCTTGGGAGCAATTTCCAAATGCCTGAAGGTACCGCGTTCATCTGTACAAACAATAGTATGCAAGTATAAACACCATGGGACCACATAACCGTCATACTGCTAAGGAAGGAGAAGCGTTCTGTCTCCTGGAGATGAACGTACTTTGGTGCGAAAAGTGCAAATCAATCCCAGAACAACAGCAAGCGACCTTGTGAAGATGCTGGAGGAAACCGGTACAAAAGTATCTATATCCATAGTAAAAGCGAGTCCTATATCGACATAACCTGAAAGGCCGCTCAGCAAGGAAGAAGCCACTGCTCCAAAAAAAAAAAAAAAACCATAAAAAAACTAGACTACGGTTTGCAACTGCACATGGGGACAAGATCATACTTTTTGGAGAAATGTCCTCTGGTCTGATGAAACAAAAAATAGAACTGTTTGGCCATAATGACCATCGTTATGTTTGGAGGAAAAAGGGGAGGCTTGCAAGCCGAAGAACACCATCCCAACTGTGAAGCACGGGGGTAGCAACATCTTGTTGTGGGGTGCTTTGCCGCAGGAGAGACTGGTGAAATTCACAAAATAGATGGCACGATGAGGCAGAAAATTACATGGATATATTGAAGCAACATCTCAAGACATCAGTCTGGAAGTGGTCTTCCAAATGGACAATGACCCAAAGCATACTTCCAAAGTTGTGGAAAAATGGCTTAAGGACAGCAAAGTCAAGGTATTGGAGTGGCCATCACAAAGCCCTGACTTCATTCATGTAGAAAATTTGTGGGCAGAACTGAAAAAGTGTGTGTGATCAAGGAGGCCTTCAAACCTGATTCTGTCAAGAGGAATGGGCCAAAATTCACCTAACTTATTGTGCAAAGCCTGTGGAAGGCTACCTAAACGTTTAACCAAAGACAAATAATGTAAAGTCAAAGCAACCAAATACTAATTGAGTGTATGTAAACTTCTGACCCACTGGGAATGTGATGAAAGAAATAAAAGCTGAAATATATCATTGTCCCTACTATTATTCTGACATTTCACGTTCTTAAAATAAAGTGGTGATCCTAACTGATCTAAGACGGGGAATTTTTAATAGGATTAAATGTCAGGAATTGTAAAAAAAAAAAATAAATAAAAAAGAGTTTAAATGTTTAAAT
>NW_025750887.1:0-17301 GCF_021184085.1 Oncorhynchus gorbuscha | reverse complement strand
GTGCTGTACAGAAACACAGCCTAAAACCCCAAACAGCAAGCAATGCAGGTGTAGAAGCACGGTGGCTAGGAAAAACTCCCTAAAAAAGGCCAAAACCTAGGAAGAAACCTAGAGAGGAACCAGGCTATGAGGGGTGGCCAGTCCTCTTCTGGCTGTGCTGGGTGGAGATTATAAAAGAACATGGCCAAGATGTTCAAATGTTCATAAATGACCAGCATGGTCAAATAATAATAATCACAGTAGTTGTCGAGGGTGCAACAAGTCAGCACCTCAGGAGTAAATGTCAGTTGGGTTTTCATAGCCAATCATTGAGAGTATCTCTACCGCTCCTGCTGTCTCTAGAGAGTTGAAAACAGCAGGTCTGGGACAGGTAGCATGCCCGGTGAACAGGTCAGGGTTCCATAGTCGCAGGCAGAAAAGTTGAAAGCAGCAGCACGGCCAGGTCATTGGGGACAGCAAGGAGTCATCATGCCAGGTAGTCCTGAGGCATGGTCCTAGGGCTCAGGTCCTCCGAGAAAAAGAATGAAAGAGAGAATTAGAGAGAGCATACTTAAATTCACACAGGACACCGGATAAGACAGGAGAAGTACTCCAGATATAACAGACTGACCCTAGCCCCCGATAGATAAACTACTGCAGCATAAATACTGGAGGCTGCCCCAACACCACTAGAGGGATATCTTCAACCACCAACTTACCATCCTGAGACAAGGCCAAGTATAGCCCACATAGATATCCGCCACGGCACAAGCCAAGGGGGGGTATCTTGTGACCATAGCGTACGTGTAGGACCAAATTGGAAAGATAGGTAGCAGCAAGCCCATGTAATGCTTTGCAGGTTAGCAGTAAAACCTTGAAATCAGCCCTTGCCTTAACAGGAAGCCAGTGTAGGGAGGCTAGCGTTGGAATAATATGATCAAATTACATATATATATATATATATATATATATATATATATATATATATATATATATATATATATATATATATTTGTAGTCTTATGGTTTGTGACATTTTAATGACATCGGTCCGAGGCTCTGCATCTGTCCTCGTGCTCCTAGACATTAGTGCTGCTTTTGATACCATCGATCACCACATTCTTTTGGAGAGATTGGAAACCCAAATTGGTCTACACGGACATGTTCTGGCCTGGTTTGGATCTTATCTGTCGGAAAGATATCAGTTTGTCTCTGTGAATGGTTTGTCCTCTGACAAATCAACTGTAAATTTCGGTGTTCCTCAAGGTTCCGTTTTAGGACCACTATTGTTTTCACTATACATTTTACCTCTTGGGGATGTTATTCGAAAACATAATGTTAACTTTCACTGCTATGCGGATGACACACAGCTGTACATTTCAATGAAACATGGTGAAGCCCCAAAATTGCCCTTGCTAGACGCATGTGTTTCAGACATAAGGAAGTGGATGGCTGCAAACTTTCTACTAATAAACTCGGACAAAACAGAGATGCTTGTTCTAGGTCCCAAGAAACAAAGAGATCTTCTGTTGAATCTGACAATTAATCTTAATGGTTGTACAGTCGTCTCAAATAAAACTGTGAAGGACCTCAGCGTTACTCTGGACCCTGATCTCTCTTTTGAAGAACATATCAAGACCATTTCGAGGACAGCTTTTTTCCATCTACGTAATATTGCAAAAATCAGAAACTTTCTGTCCAAAAATGATGCAGAAAAATGAATCCATGCTTTTGTCACTTCTAGGTTAGACTACTGCAATGCTCTACTTTCCGGCTACCCGGATAAAGCACTAAATAAACTTCAGTTAGTGCTAAATACGGCTGCTAGAATCCTGACTAGAACCAAAAAATTTGATCATATTACTCCAGTGCTAGCCTCTCTACACTGGCTTCCTGTCAAAGCAAGGGCTGATTTCAAGGTTTTACTGCTAACCTACAAAGCATTACATGGGCTTGCTCCTACCTATCTCTCTGATTTGGTCCTGCCGTACATACCTACACGTACGCTAAGGTCACAAGACGCAGGCCTCCTAATTGTCCCTAGAATTTCTAAGCAAACAGCTGGAGGCAGGGCTTTCTCCTATAGAGCTCCATTTTTATGGAACGGTCTGCCTACCCATGTCAGAGACGCAAACTCGGTCTCAGCCTTTAAGTCTTTACTGAAGACTCATCTCTTCAGTCGGTCATATGATTGAGTGTAGTCTGGCCCAGGAGTGGGAAGGTGAATGGAAAGGCTCTGGAGCAACGAACCGCCCTTGCTGTCTCTGCCTGGCCGGTTCCCCTCTTTCCACTGGGATTCTCTGCCTCTAACCCTATTACAGGGGCTGAGTCACTGGCTTACTGGGGCTCTCTCATGCCGTCCCTGCAGGGGGTGCGTCACCTGAGTGGGTTGATTCACTGTTGTGGTCATCCTGTCTGGGTTGGCGCCCCCCCCCCCCCTTGGGTTGTGCCGTGGCGGAGATCTTTGTGGGCTATACTCAGCCTTGTCTCAGGATGGTAAGTTGGTGGTTTAAGATATCCCTCTAGTGGTGTGGGGGCTATGCTTTGGCAAAGTGGGTGGGGTTATATCCTTCCTGTTTGGCCCTGTCTGGGGGGTGTCCTCGGATGGGGCCACAGTGTCTGCTGTCCCCTCCTGTCTCAGCCTCCAGTATTTATGCTGCAGTAGTTTGTGTTGGGGGGCTAGGGTCAGTTTGTTCTATCTGGAATACTTCTCCTGTCCTATCCGGTGTCCTGTGTGAATCTAAGTGTGCGTTCTCTAATTCTCTCCTTTCTCTCTCTCGGAGGACCATGCCCCAGGACTACCTGACATGATGACTCCTTGCTGTCCCCAGTCCACCTGGCCATGCTGCTGCTCCAGTTTGAACTGTTCTGCCTTGTTATTATTCGACCATGCTGGTCATTTATGAACATTTGAACATCTTGGTCATGTTCTGTTATAATCTCCACCCGGCACAGCCAGAAGAGGACTGGCCACCCCACATAGCCTGGTTCCTCTCTAGGTTTCTTCCTAGGTTTTGGCCTTTCTAGGGAGTTTTTCCTAGCCACCGTGCTTCTACACCTGCATTGCTTGCTGTTTGGGGTTTTAGGCTGGGTTTCTGTACAGCACTTTGAGATATCAGCTGATGTACGAAGGGCTATATAAATACATTTGATTTGATTTGATTTGTGGTTAGAAGCTGTTTAGAGGCCTCTTGGACCTAGTCTTGGCACTCCAGTACCACTTGACATGCGGTAGCAGAGAGAACAGTCTATGACTAGGGTGGCTGGAGTCTTTGACAATGTTTTACACCGCATTTAGAGGTCCTGGATGGCAGGAAGCTTGGCCCCAGTGATATATTGGGCCTTATGCACTACTCTATGTAGTGCCTTGTGGTCTGAGGCTGAGCAATTGCCATTCCAGGCAGTGAAGCAACCATGCTTTCGATGGTGTAGAACCTTTTGAGGACCTGAGGACCCATGCCGAATCTTTTCAGTCTCCTGAGGGGGAAAACGTTTTGTCATTCCCTCTTCACGACTGTCTTGGTGTGCTTGGACCATGTTAATTTGTTGGTGATGTGGACTACAGCATAATGCTGTCAAAATAAGCACAAACATCTAGGAGCATGAGGACAGATGCAGAGCCTTGTTCTGATGCCATTAAAAGGTAATTTACCACCTTCACGAGTGCAGTCACAGTGCTATGATGGGGTCTAAAACCAGACTGAAACATTTTATATGCATTGTGTTTCTTCACAAAGGCAGTGAATTGCTGCAAAACAACTTTTTCTAAAAGTTTTGAGAGAAATGGGAGACTCGATATAGGCCGATAGTTTTTAATATTTTCTGGGTCAAGGTTTGGCTTTCTCAAGAGAGACTTTATTACTGCCACTTTTAGTTATTCTCGTACACATCCGGTGGTTAGGGAGCCGTTCATTATGTTCAACATAGGAGGGCCAAGCACAGGAAGCAGCTCTTTCAGTAGTTTAGTTGAAATAGGGTCCAGTATGCAGCTTGAAGGTTTAGAGACCTTTACTATTTTCATGAATGTGTCAAGAGATATAAGACTAAACAACTTGAATGTCCCCCTTGATCCTAGGTCCTGGCAATGTTGTGCAGACTCCGGACATCTGAGCTTTAGATTTAAAGGGTCTGAAATTTGCTTTCTAATGATCCATGAATTTGTGAAAGCCAATTTGTGAATGCTTTTTAGTTAGCTTTGCAACAGTATCAAAAACACATTTTGGGTTGTTCTTATTTTCCTCAATTAAGTTGGGAAAATAGGATGATCGAGCACCAGTGAGGGCTCTTCGATATTGTACGGTAGTGTCTTTCCAAGATAGTGAAAGACTTCCAGTTTGGTGGAGCTCCATTTCTGTTCCAATTTTCTGGACGCTTAGCTTCAGGGCTCTGGTGTTTTCTGTATACCAGAGAGCTAGTTCCTTATGACAAATATAAAAATAAAAAAAAATTTGATGATAGCGCCGAAAGCCTTTTGAAGTGGCTCTTTCCATGTGAATATTAAAGTCTCAAAAAATTTGAATATTATCTGCCATACTACAAGGTCCGATAGCAATTCAGGGAACTCCGTGGGGAATGCTGTATATGGCTCTGGAGGCCTGTAAACAGTAGCTATAAAAAGTGATTGAGTAGGCTGCATAGATTTCTAGAATAGAAGCTCAAAAGATGAAAACGCACTCATTTTTTAGTGTGTTAGTAAGTGTTAGTAACATCTCCGCCTTTGCGGGATAGACGGGGGGGGGGGGGGGTATGGTCACTAATGTAAACTGGAGGAGAAATCTCATTTAACACAGTCATTTCATCAGGCTTATGCCATGTTTCAGTCACGCCAATCACATCAAGATTATGATCAGTGATTCTTTCATTGACTATGGAAGTGAGGGATCAAACATTATATAGCCCTATTTTAAGATGAGCGATATCACAATATTTCAATAATGACAGGAATGGAGGAGATCTTTATTCCAGTGAGATTGCTAAAGTGAACACCGCCATGTTTAGTTTTGCCCAACCTAGATCAAGGCACAGACACGGTCTCAATGGGGATAGCTGAGCTGACTACACTGACTCTGCTAGTGGCAGACCCCACTAAGCTGGCAGGCTGCCTGGCCTACACCCTATCTCATTGTGGAGCTAAAGGAGTGAATGTGTTTGACTGTTATTTTATCAAATCAATTACCTACGTTTGATTATTACGATGATTAAATGAATCATGTATCAAAGAACTCATTAGTAATCCAGTTGCACCACGGAAAAAGTTTATTTAACTATTAACAATCTCATGACTAAACTCTAAAGATATAAATATCTCTTACATCAGTCACAGTCAATTCATTAGTTATTATTACCTCATCGGTGTCATTCTGAATGCTGCAAAATTATTGGATATCTGCACAAACCCTAGCGTAAATAATGAATCAGCGATAAACACATTTGATTAATGATTTATTTACTAACAAATTAAATAAATCACACAGAAATATACAAACAGGATAGATTACACATTGATTACTACATAATGCAATTATGCTATTTAAATTCCTACCATTTCAACGTGTTGCCACATGTAGTTTTTATGGTCTGATGTGAATTTCGTCACGGGTCCTAATACACACTGGAAAAGGGTGGTTCCATTACATTTGGCATAATGTCTGTGCTCACGTGGGCATGGTTACTGACTGGATGAACTTGCTATGAGAAACCATTTTCTCATTGTTGTGTCTCTGACTATGATTAAATGAGATGACAGGCTATTTTATCTAGCAATTACCTAGCGTTTAATTGACTACGTGATTGAATTAAACCATGTGACAATTAACTCATGAATAGCCTGGGGCACCACGGAAGAGTCTTTATAGAGCTGCTGTCTTCCGAATGAACTCTCTTAAAGATCTGAAGATATTTTATATCAATAGTAGTCAATTATTAATCGTCACCTGATTCAGTCTCATTCTTATTGTCGTAAAGTACTTGGTTATCTGCACTACCCATGGATAACAAGTTGAATCAGCTTAATTATTAAATACCAAAACAAAAATCACACAGATTTACATACAGTTAAAGTTGGAAGTTTATATACACCTTAGCCAAAAACATTTAAACTCAGATTTTTACAATTCCTGACATTTAATCCGAGGAACAATTCCCTGACTCAGGTCAGTTAAGATCGCCACTTTGTTTTAAATTGGAACTAGGGTTCCAATTTTGGAACCACCCCCCCCCCCCCCCACGTTCAGCTGGAAGGTGGCGCATGGAACGCAAAGATATTCCTAAAAATATTTAACCTCCACACATTAACAAGTCCAATGGCTCAAATGAAAGATAAACACCTTGTTTATCTACCCAGCAAGTCAGATTTCTAAAATGTTTTACGGTGAAAACATAGCACATATTTATGTCAAACCACCACCGAAGACACGGCTAATTTGCATAGCCAAGTTGAAAAAAATATGCAATCAACAAACGCAGGATTAAAAGAAAAATAATGCACTAACCTTTCGAAATCTTCATCAGATGACAGTAATATAACATGTTACCCAGTACATTTATGTTTTTTTCAATAATATGCTATATATATCCATAAATCTCTGTTTACAATGATGCATCGTTCAAAAGATGCTACTCAAATGTCCTGAGAAATGACTATAGCTCCGGCAGATAACATCAGCTAACAAGGAATACACATCATAAACTTTGACTAAATATGCATGTTCTACATATATATAGTTAGATACACTTCTTCTGAATGCAATCGCTGTGTTACATTTATTTTTAACGTTACAGGTTTCGTTCACTAGGCTATACTATGAGTCGGCGCTCAAAAAGTAGCATTATGGCTCCTCTATCTTGGAGTCCACATAAACCCAAATTTACCACATAAATTTTCCCTTACCTTTGCTGTTCTTCCATCAGAAGAGCTGGAAGGAATTATACTTACCAAAAACAGCGTTTAGTTTTGCAGTCTGTGTCTTTCCGTTCTCAAACACGACACATTTCGATTGAAATGTAGCCAAAAGTCAAGTGGATGCGCACCAAAACGTCGAACTTACATATTATATGTCGATTAAACTTGTCAAACTAACTTCATAATCAAGCTTTAACATGTTATAAAGGCGTACAGCAATCGTGAGGACGAACAGAAACACAGGCACCGTTTAATCGATCTTGGAAAAAAGACAGGACATGACCAGAGCGCGCATAAAAGTGACCTGTTTTTTCGCGTGACCGAAAGGTTTTCGGCCCGCCAAAACTCTCGTGAGCGTGCGATTCTCACAATGAGAAGCCCCATTGAAAGCTGAGATCGCGCTGAAGACAGAGAGACTGTTCCCAGACCTGTAACTCCTTGGGAAGGGTGGGGGCGATGACGTCAAAGTTGGGCCAACTTTTATGATGACAAGAGAGAGTTTGGGAGAATGACTGCCCTGAGGGTTCTGCTTTACATACAGACATAATTTAAACGGTTTTAGAAGCTTTAGAGTGTTTTCTATTCAATAATATTTTTTATTTGCATATATTAGCAACTTTTGACAAAAAAAATTATGTTTACTATGGGCACGCAATTACTCCAGCGGGGGCAGTAGACACCCCTATCCCCATGAGGTTAAGAATATGAAATGTCAGAATAATAGCAGAGGATGATTTATTTCGCCTTCCTGAGTGGTAATGATAGCTGCATGGTCCCATGCTGTTTATACTTGCATACTATTGTTTGTACAGATGAACGTGGTACCTTCAGGTGTTTGGAAATTGCTCCCAATGATGAACCAGACTTGTGGAGGTCTACAACTTTTTTCTGAGGTATTGGCTGATTTCTTTTGATTTTCCCATGATGTCAAGCAAAGAGGCACTGAGTTTGAAGGTAGGCCTTGATATACATCCACAGCTACACCTCCAATTGGCTCAAACGATATCAATTAGCCAATCAGAAGCTTCTAAAGCCATGACATCATTTTCTGGAATTTTCCAAGCAGTCTAAAGGCACAGTCAATTTAGTGTATGTAAACTTCTGACCCAATGTAATTGTGATACAGTGAATAATCAGTGAAATAATCTGTCTGTAACCAATTGTTGGAATAATTACTTGTGTCATGCACAAAGTAGTCCTAACCAACTTGGCAAAACTATAGTTTGTTAACCTCTCTAGGGTACGTGGGACGCTAACGTCCCATCTGGTCAACATCCAGTGAGGTTGCAGAGCGCCAAATTCAATTACAGAAATGCTTGTTATAAAAATTCAGAAAACAAAACATATTTTACATAGTTTAAAGATGAACTTCTTGTTAAACCAACCACAGTGTCATATTTATAAAATGCTTTCCGGCGAAAGCATACCTAGGCCAGAACATACCTAGCCCAGAACATAGCCCAGTTGACAAATTATTACAAACAGTAACCAGCCAAGCAGAAGGGTTACAAAACTAAAAAATAGAGATAAAATGAATCCCTTACCTTTGATGATCATCATATGGTGTTAATCAGAAGACATTAATTTACTCAATAAATGTTCCTTTTGTTCAATGAAGTCTCTTTATATACAAAAACCTTCATTTTGTTAGCTCCGTTTTCTTCAGTTATCCACAGTCAAAACAATCAGAGAAAAACAATCCAAATTGTAGCCGTAAAGTTCATAGAAACATGTCAAACGATGTTAATATTCGATTATTTATATTATTTATATATAGTTCTCGCTGCTAAATCAGTTCTGTTATACTCACAGACACTATTTGAACTTCTTGGATATAGGGGGCGCTATTTTAATTGATGGATGAAAAATGTTCCCGTTTTAAGCAAGATATTTTGTCACGATGCTCGATAGCATTAAGCCTAGCATTCAGCAGGCAACATTTTCACAAAAACAAGAAAAGCATTCAAATAAAATAATTTATCTTTGAAGAACTTTGGATGTTTTCAATGAGGAGACTCCCAGTTAGATAGCAAATGTTCATTTTTTCCAAAAATATTATTTGTGTAGGAGAAATCGCTCCGTTTTGTTCATCACATTTGGCTAAGAAAAAAAATCTGAAAATGCAGTCTCTACAACGCCCAAACTTTTTACCAAATTAACTCCATAATATCGACAGAAACATGGCAAACGTTGTTTAGAATCAATCCTCAAGGTGTTTTTCACATATCTATTTGATGATAAATCATTCGTGACAGCTGTGTTTCTCCTCGAAGCAACGAAAAATACACGCAGCTGGAGATTAAACAACAATTGCAATGGAGGACACCAAGCGGCCACCTGGTAGATGTAGTCTCTTAAGGTTAATCTTCCAATGATTTGCCTACAAATACGTCACAATGCTGTCAACACATTGGGGAAACGACAGAAAGTCTAAGCTCATTCATGACCCATACACAGCCATATAAGGAGACATTGGAACACAGCGCATTCAAAATCTGGGGATCTTCCTGTATGAAATGTCATCTTGGTTTCACCTGTAGCATTAGTTCTGTGGCACTCACAGACAATATCTTTGCAGTTTTGGAAACATCAGAGTGTCAATTATATGCATAGCCGAGCATCTTTTCGTGACAAATATCTTGTTTAAAACGGGAACATTTTTTTTATCCATAAATTAAAAGAATGCCCCCTATATCCAAGAAGTTAACAGTTTTGGAAACTTTAGAGTGCATTCTATCCAACTCTACCAGTTATATGCATATCATATCTTCTGTGCCCGAGTAGCAGGCCATTACATTTTGGCATGCTTTTCATCCAATATTCCGAATGCTGCCCCCTACCCTAGAGAGGTTAATGATGTATACAGAAGAGAGTCGGCCTGAGAATTGAACCCTGTGGCACCCCCATAGAGACTGCCAGAGGTCCGGACAACAGGCCCTCTAATTTGACACACTGAACTATATCAAAGAAGTAGTTGGTGAACCAGGCGAGGCAGTCATTTGAGAAACCAAGGCTGTGGAGTTTGCCAATTAGAATGTGGTGATTGACAGAGTCGAAAGCCTTGGCCAGATCGATAAATACGGCTGCACAGTAATGTCTCTTATCGATGGCGGTTATGATAGAATTTAGGACATTGAGCGTGGCTGAGATGCACCCATGACCAGCTCTGAAACCAGATTGTATAGCGGAGAAGGTACGGTGGGATTCGAAATGGTCGGTAATCTGTTTGTTAACTTCTTCTGGGCAGGTAGCATCCCACCTGGCCAACATCTGTTGAAATTGCAGATTGTGAAATTCAAAAATACAACATTCAAATATTTAACATTCTTGACAATGTAAGTGTAATACGTCAAAATAAAGTGTAACTTCTTTTTAATCCAGTCGGTGTGTCAGATTTCAAAAAGGCTTTACGGCAAAAGCGAACCATACAATTATCTGAGGACAGCCCCCCGCATACATACACTTGAAAATCATATTTCAACCAGGCAGGTGTGCCACAAAAGTCAGAAATAGCGATATAATAAATGCCTTACCTTTGAAGATCTTCTTCTGTTGGCACTCCAAAATGTCCCAGAAACATCACAAATGGTCCTTTTGTTCGATAATGTCCATCTTTATGTCCCAAAAAAGTATATTTATTTGTTGCGTTCGATATAGAAATACACTGGTTTCAACTCGCCCAACATGCCTACATAGTATCTAGTAAGTACCTGTAAACTTGGTCCAAACATTTCAGACAGTGTTCCTAATCCAACCTCAGGTACGCTAAAATGTAAATAATTGATACAATTTTAGAATTTAACTGTTTCTAAAACAGATAAAGACAATGTGAGGCGCGCTCCAGTTCACACGCACCAAAACAGTAGTGTCCACCTGGAGTGACACTAACAAAGAACAGCCCTACTTCTTCATTTCTCAAAAGAGAAACATTGAACAATTTCTAAAGACTGTTGACATCTAGTGGAAGCCATAGGAACTCCAACCAGGTTCCTAAAAATAAGGGTATCCCATAGAAACTTATTGGAAAATCCTATGACCTCAATTATTTTTTCCCTGGATAGTTTGTCCTCTGGGTTTCGCCTGCTATTCTGCAGTTCTGATATACTCAGACATTATTTTAACAGTTTAGGAACTTTAGAGTGTTTTCTATATTATTTGCATATCCCAGCTTCTGGGACTGAGTAACAGGCAGTTTACTTTGGGCATGCTTTTCATCCGGAGGTGAAAATACTGCCCCCTACCCAAGGGAGGTTAACTTGGCTTTCGAAGACCTTAGAAAGGCAGGGTAGGATAGATAGAGGTCTGTAGCAGTTAGGGTCTAGAGTGTCTCCCCCTTTGAGGAGGGGGATGACATTGATCGTATGCGAAGTTGGTTGAAGGAGATTCTAAAAGTATGAAGGACTAACATTAATTGTGCCTAAAATAAATCTAAAATACTCTAGGAGTGGAAAATGCGGAACGAGAAAATAATGTAAACCGTATGGATTTGCCTGAAATATAATTATTTGGGCAATAGAGTTGCATGATGAGCGAGGAAGAGGTCTGGTTAGCCTAAAGATGGAAAAGAAGAAACTGCCCGGGGTCGCCGGCACTGGAGGTTGCCGAGAGAAAGATGGATTTTGAAATATTAACGAGACAATAACGTGAGGCTGAAAGATGAAGATGGATACTTCCATTTACAATTAAGATGACAGACTGAATTGGCCTGATTAAGTAAAGTTTAGGAAACGCAAAACGTGTGTGGGCTTTGTGACCATCCTTCCCCATGCACCTGACTGAAATGAAATGGAAAAGGTATTATGATACGAATTGTATTTTGCCCGGGGGACGACTCTGGGTTATTCTTTTGTATCGTGATTTTTCTGGCATTGGGGAATGCACTGTTTGAAAAGCATTTACTGCTGCTGTTTTATCTAAGACTAATGAAGTATATGACATTTGTTTAAGGAGAATTAATTTGGTATTGGAATTAATAAAAGTACTGTTGTGCACTCCTTTCGACCTTCCTAAATGTTATAAGATCTACAATTACTGTAGACTGCAATTTTACAATATTTTTTACAAAGCTACTGACTGAAGGAGTTAGGGCTGAATTCCAACAATACAATTTTCTGTCTGCCTGCTAGTTGTAGCAGTGTTTGTAACAGCTAACCTTTGCTTTCACAGCAGTACCGGTGAAGACTTTAGAATTCTACATTTTAAAAGTAAATGCTTTGAGCCTTGTGTAGAGAAGGCCTGTGTACAAACTTTGAGAATTTGTTCTTGATGTCACTGATTCCTGGTTTTGAACTCTGGAACCGAGTTTAAATAATAAGGTTTGATTTGATTGATCTTTTGAATTGAATTTAAGTGAACACAATTTAATTTATATTAGACCTGGTAACAGATTGATTAGAGAGTTGACTGCTGTTAAGACAGTTAAATACAGTTAAAGAAGTAAACAAAAAAGGAAGGGGTACCCCAAGAATTAACGTATGGACGCACACAATATCGGAATGATTATGAATGAATGATTGCATAATGATGAACTGTTTGAACTGTTTAACACATGTTGACACTTACAGGAATGGGAGGCTATTACAGAGCCTGGCTACATGATTATGCTGAAATTACTCAACCACTTTTTGATCTCATTCATGGCCACAAGATGGCGATGAATGACAAGCTACAGTGGACACCAGAGGGTTTGAAGGCACTTGAGAAACCTAAACAATTATTAATATCTTCGCCTTGTTTATGACTGCCGGACAACTCTAAGCTATTTAATCTATAGTTTTATGTAATTTGTCTTTACACAGGATCAAGGTGGGAAACAACGGCATGTTGCATACACTAGTTCTTCCTGTAAAAGTTGCGTCGTACTGCAGCACACCTCGCGGGCTGCTGCAGAATTCTATGGCACGTTATTTAACCTCTCTGGGATATGTGGGACGCCCACATAAAATGCAGGGTGCCGAATTCAAAAAATGTATCTAAAAATAAATCATTAATTAAATCACACATGCAAATTGAAGCCACACTTGTTGTGAATCCAGCTAACATTTCAGATTTCAAAAAGGCTTTTTGAGGAAAGCAAACGATGCTATTATCTGAGGATTGCACCTCCGTAAACAAAGAGAGAAAAACATATTTCAACCCTGCAGGCGCGACACAAAACGTAGAAATAGAAATAGAATTCATGCCTTACCTTTGACAAGCTTCTTTTGTTGGCACTCCAATATGTCCCATAAACATCGCAAATGGTCCTTTTGTTCAATTAATTCTGTCTATATATATCCAAAATGTTCATTTATTTTGCTCATTTGATCCAGAAAAACCCCGGTTCCAACTTGCGCAACGTGACTACAAAATATCTCAAAAGTTACCTGTAAACTTTGCCAAAACATTTCAAACTTTAGGTATTTTCTAATGTAAATAATCGATAAAATTGAAGACGCGATGATCTGTGTTCAATACAGGAGGTAAACAAACTGTAGCTAGCTTTCTGGTCACGCGCATCTATCTAACAGTACACCTCAAGTGACCCTCGTTCAAGATGGCCGTACTTCTTCATTACACAAAGGAAAAACCTCAACCAATTTCTAAAGACTGTTGACATCCAGGGGAAGCGACAGGACCTGCAAGACGGTCCCTTAGAAATCTGGATTCCCAATGAAATCTTATTGAAAAGAGAGTGACCTCAAAAAAAAATCTGAATGATTTGTCCTCAGGGTTTCGCCTGCTAAATAAGTTCCGTTATACTCACAGACATGATTCAAGCAATTTTAGAAACTTCAGAGTGTTTTCTATCCAAAGCAAACGTTCTATCCATACTAATAATATGAATGTCTTATCTTCTGGGGATGAGTAGCAGGCAGTTGAATTTCGGCATGAATTTCATCCGGACGTGTCACCAAGAAGTTAATTGTCAGCCATTATTGCCATTAATACTAGATAGTGCTAGTTTGACCACCAGAGGGCATCTTTGAGAAGAATTTGACAGTCTTCAATATTGTCTGTACGAGAGAATTTAAACCTTTTTTTGTAAGAACATAGTATATGGGATTGATAAACATTTATTTTAATTAATTTCATTAATATTATGGTGTTTGTATTCCAAGAAAAATATGTCGCTGTACAAAGTGACTGGTCGGAAGTAGGCTACAGTACTAAGAGCAAATAAGGCCAACATTTCCACATCCTAATTGTAGTCTAACCAATAACCAAACGAAGATTCAGTGAAAATAAAAATCTCATTGATTTATCCAGACCAGTCCCCATGCTTGTGTCAGAGCAGCACAAAGTGGTGCTGAAGTAGTTGACCACACGCGGGTAGGCTATTGCTTCAAATTCTATTGCTTCTAACTTCAATATGCTTCAAATGCCACAATGTTAAAAGTAATTGAGCACACAATTCTTAAAACACAAATTCTTTAATATTTAATAATTTCTCCCCTCAAAATCATATGCATTATTTAAATAGGCCCATGTACACTTTGATTTTGGGGTTGCGCCATGCGGCCGTGCCTATCGGAGAAAGTGGGTTTGCAATGCGGCCATGCCTAACAGTGAAAGGGGTTGCACCATGCGGCTGTGCCTAATGGGGAAAGGGGGGGATGGAGCCGGTCAGGCACAACCCTGGCTACATGGAGATGCGGGGATCCAAGCTCGGGCGAGAAGCTACCCAGAACCCCATGCCGAGGGAAGGGAGAAGAGGAGGTCATGGACCCCCTACCCTAACCAGTACTAAGAGATTCATAGATATGCCCACCTTCATCAGTTGAACCGCAACATGTCGGCTAAAGCGATTTATTTCATGAATGCATTTAAAAGTGTTTAATATTGTCATATTGAAGAGCAAAATTCCTCTCAAGAGAACTAACATTACAGTTACACCAACTGGTAGGCTAATCACACAATTGTACAAAATGGTAAGAGAACAGGTGAAGAAAGTTACCCCTCTACGTACACATTTATTTACCAGAATCTTTAAATGAAAATGCTGTCAGATCCATAAAATGCCCTTTACAGTAGTAGATCTAATTATATAATAACAATAAAAAATATTGACAATATTGATTTCAATAATTCATTGTTTATTTAGTGGCATCACAAATGTGAATTAATATTTACAAAGCATTTTACCAAACAAAACACATTATAAAATTGCAACTCTTTTTAAAAGTAATTTAAGAAGAAATTCTTATTTACAGTGATGGCCTACCCCGGCAAAACCCAGATGATGCTGGGCCAATTGTGTGCCACCCTACGGGACTCCCAATCATGGCCGGATGTGATACAGCCCAAATTCAAACAAGGGACTGCAGTGATGCCTCTTGCACTGAGATGTGCAAGAGTCATCACTGTACGCTACTCTAGGCTACACAATGAGAACATTTGGAAAAATAAATAAATAATGAAATGTTAATTATATAAAGCAGCCCGTGTTGGCCCGAGCCCAATCATCATCAATAGATATGCTGGACCCTATGTCAGAGAAATGTTTTTGGGACCATATCATGTCTATTGTCCTGAGAATAGCCCTTGTGAAAACATCTTTTCAAAAGGCCTCCAGGGACGACAGAGAAGTTCTTTACTTTTCCCCCCTTCCACTTGTCTCTTCCATTTATTCCCATAGTAATTTGTTATGGTTTGCATTGCAAATGAGGGAATAAACTGGGTCAAGACACCAGCAGAGTAAGTAGACCTTTATGTAGTAAAATAAAGGTTAAATAAAAATACATATAAAAGACCTACAACACTTTTAATGCACATTACTCAACACTAGTGAGACTCATGTCGGCTATATTAGGCCTACAGTATATCTAAAAGTATTTTTTTCAATGACGTGACTCTCCGCCAATAATTATATTTAGAGGATTCTAAATTAATATCGAAGGGGCATTTTTTGTTAGGGCATACCTGTTCTGTGAGAATTTCTGAGTTTTTCTATGTATGTATAATGCAGGGTTAATAATAATAATAATCGCTTTGTTTAACAATTACGAAATTATGGAGATGATTTCGTTTTCAAATAACTGAGCGTGAGCGTTTGTAATCTCAATAAAGGGATAAAGGAAATTCTTCAACATGGAGTGAGACATTCTTACTAATGTGTAAATAAAGCCATTTTTATCTCTGGGACTCGGATGACAAATCCTGAGATAACAAGATAACAAGATAACTGAATGCAAGTACATTTTTTACCTTCAGGGGTGAATGTATCAAACCAGTTGCTGTGATATAAGTTTGTTGTTGTGCACTCTTCAAACAATGGCATGGTATTTTTTCACTGTAAAACTACTGTAAATTGGACAGTGCAGTTAGAGTAACAAGAATTTAAGCTTTATGCCCATATCAGACATGTCTATGTGTCACGCTGGTATAAAGGATTTTGGAGACAAGCGCAGGAATACACAATAGAGAGTTTTAATACACCCAAAACAAACACGTATACAAAAACACTGGGCTGTACCCAAACAAAATAGCGAGGGTAAACCTCATTGAATGCCATGGGACGATACCTGTAATACACAATATATATAGCACGCAGCATGACCGCTGCACCAACGCATAGGTAATCACACCACCAATGGACATGGGAACAATAACCGACAAAGACAGAGGGAACAGAGGGCACATATACAGTGCCTTGCGAAAGTATTCGGCCCCCTTGAACTTTGTGACCTTCTGCCACCTTTCAGGCTTCAAACATAAATATATAAAACTGTATTTTTTTGTGAAGAATCAACAACAAGTGGGACACAATCATGAAGTGGAACGACATTTATTGGATATTTCAAACTTTTTTAACAAATCAAAAACTGAAAAATTGGGCGTGCAAATTATTCAGCCCCTTTACTTTCAGTGCAGCAAACTCTCTCCAGAAGTTCAGTGAGGATCTCTGAATGATCCAATGTTGACCTAAATGACTAATGATGATAAATGCAATCCACGTGTGTAATCAAGTCTCCGTATAAATGCACCTGCACTGTGATAGTCTCAGAGGTCCGTTAAAAGCGCAGAGAGCATCATGAAGAACAAGGAACACACCAGGCAGGTCCGAGATACTGTTGTGAAGAGGTTTAAAGCCGGATTTGGGTACAAAAATATTTGCCAAGCTTTAACCATCCCAAGGAGCACTGTGCAAGTGATAATATTGAAATGGAAGGAGTATCAGACCACTGCAAATATACCAAGACCTGGCCGTCACTCTAAACTTTCAGCAAATACAAAGAGAAGACTGATCAGAGATGCAGCCAAGAGGCCCATGATCACTGTGGATGAACTGCAGAGATCTACAGCTGAGGTGGGAGACTCTGTCCATAGGACAACAATCAGTCGTATATTGCACAAATCTGGCCTTTATGGAAGAGTGGCAAGAAGAAAGCCATTTCTTAAACCTCTTAAGGCTACCCCTGATTACTGCCCCTTCTGGAGGA
>NW_025750886.1:0-17308 GCF_021184085.1 Oncorhynchus gorbuscha | reverse complement strand
GTCCCCATTTCTCACTAATCCACAGCTGTCCAACCTTATCAGTGACCTGACCTCGTCCCACATTCCTCACTTCAATCCACAGCTGTCAACCTTATAACTGACCTGACCTGACCTGGAGTCCCACATTTCTCACTAATCCACAGCTGTCCAAATTCTGACTCCGATCTCTCGTCTCATCACTAATCTACAGTGACCAACTTATCAGTGACCATTCTCACTAATTCACAGTTGTCAATTTATAACTGACCTGACCTGTCCCACTTCCTCAGTAATCCACAGCTGTTCAAATTTATCAGTGACCTGACCTTGTCCCACATTTCTCACTAATCCACAGGAATCGAACCTTATCAGTGACCTGACCTCATCCCCATTCCTCACTAATCCACCGCTGTCCAACATTATCAGTGACCTGACCTTGTCCCACATTTCTCACTAATCCACAGGAATCAAACCTTATCAGTGACCTGACCTCATCCCCCAATCCTCACTAATCCTCACACAGCTGTCCAACCTTATCAGTGACCTGACCTGACCTTGTCCCAAATTCCTCACTAATCCACAGCTGTCCAAATTTATCAGTGACCTGACCTTGTCCCACATTTCTCACTAATCCACAGGAATCAAACCTTATCAGTGACCTGACCTCATCCCCCATTCCTCACTAATCCACAGCTGTCCAACCTTATCAGTGACCTGACCTGACCTGACCCACATTTCTCACTAATCCACAGCTGTCCATCTTTATCAGTGACCTGACCTTGTCCCACATTCCTCACTAATCCACAGCTGTCCAACCTTATCAGACCTGACCTGACCTCGTCCCACATTTCTCACTAATCCACAGCTGTCCAACTTTATCAGTGACCTGACCTTGTCCCACATTCCTCACTAATCCACAGCTGTCCAACCTTATAACAATTCCTTACATCAGTGACCTGACCTTGTCCCACATTCCTCACTAATCCACAGCTGTCCAAATTTATCAGTGACCTGACCCTGGACACTTCATCCCCATTCCTCACTAATCCACAGCTGTCCAACCTTATCAGTGACCTGACCTTGTCCCCATTTCTCACTAATCCACAGGAATCAAACCTTATCAGTGACCTGACCTCATCCCCCATTCCTCACTAATCCACAGCTGTCCAACCTTATCAGTGACCTGACCTGACCTTGTCCCAAATTCTCACTAATCCACAGCTGTCCAAATTTATCAGTGACCTGACCTTGTCCCACATTCCTCACTAATCCACAGGAATCGAACCTTATCAGTGACCTGACCTCATCCCACATTCCTCACTAATCCACAGCTGTCCATCTTTATCAGTGACCTGACCTTGACCCCTTGTCCCATTCCTCACTAATCCACAGCTGTCCAACCTTATCAGTGACCTGACCTGACTCGTCCCAAATTCCTCACTAATCCACAGCTGTCCAAATTTATCAGTGACCTGACCTGACCTGTCCCACATTCTCACTAATCCACAGCTGTCCAACCTTATAACTGACCTGACCTGACCTCGTCCCACATTTCTCACTAATCCACAGCTGTCCAACTTTATCAGTGACCTGACCTTGTCCCACATTCCTCACTAATCCACAGCTGTCCAAATTTATCAGTGACACCTTGTCCCACATTTCTCACTAATCCACAGGAATCAAACCTTATCAGTGACCTGACCTCATCCCCCATTCCTCACTAATCCACCGAACATTATCAGTGACCTGACCTTGTCCCACATTTCTCACTAATCCACAGGAATCAAACCTTATCAGTGACCTGACCTCATCCCCATTCCTCACTAATCCACAGCTGTCCAACCTTATCAGTGACCTGACCTGATCTCGTCCCAAATTCTCACTAATCCACAGCTGTCCAAATTATCTTGACCTCCCAGTGACTTATAGTGACTGACCTGACCTGTCCCACATTTCCTCTCTAATCCACAGCTGTCCAACATTTATCAGTGACCTGACCTTCAGCTCACATTTCTCACTAATCCACAGGAATCGAACCTTATCAGTGACCTGACCTCATCCCCATTCCTCACTAATCCACAGCTGTCCAAACTTATCAGTGACCTTACCTGACCTCGTCCACATTTCTCACTAATCCACAGCTGTCCAACCTTATCAGTGACCTGACCTCATCCCACATTCCTCACTAATCCACAGCTGTCCAACCTTATCAGTGACCTGACCTGACCTCGTCCCATTCCTCACTAATCCACAGCTGTCCACCTGACCTTGTCCCATTTCTCACTAATCCACAGGAATGACCTGACCTGACCTCATCCCCCATTCCTCACTAATCCACAGCTGTCCAACCTTATCAGTGACCTGACCTGACCTGTCCCAAATTCTCACTAATCCACAGCTGTCCAAATTTATCAGTGACCTGACCTTGTCCCACATTTCTCACTAATCCACAGGAATCAAACCTTATCAGTGACCTGACCTCATCCCCCATTCCTCACTAATCCACAGCTGTCCAACCTTATCAGTGACCTGACCTGACCTGTCCCACATTTCTCACTAATCCACAGCTGTCCAACCTTATCAGTGACCTGACCTTGTCCCACATTGACCTCTCACTAATCCACAGCTGTCCAAACCTTATCAGTGACCTGACCTTGTCCCACATTCCTCACTAATCCACAGCTGTCCAACCTTATCAGTGACCTGACCTGACCTCCCCCATTCCTCACTAATCCACAGCTGTCCAAATTTATCAGTGACCTGACCTTGTCCCACATTTCTCACTAATCCACAGCTGTCAACCTTATCAGTGACCTGACCTCATCCCCCATTCCTCACTAATCCACAGCTGTCCAACATTATCAGTACTGACCTGACCTTGTCCCACATTTCTCACTAATCCACAGGAATCAAACCTTATCAGTGACCTGACCTCATCCCCCAATCCTCACTAATCCACAGCTGTCCAACCTTATCAGTGACCTGACCTGACCTCGTCCCAAATTCCTCACTAATCACTGTCCAATCCACAGCTGTCCAACTTAATCCACAGGTGACCTCATCCCCCATTCCTCACTAATCCACAGCTGTCCACCTTATCAGTGACCTGACCTATTTCCTCACTAATCCACAGCTGTCCAACCTTATAACTGACCTGACCTGACCTCATCCCCATTTCTCACTAATCCACAGCTGTCCAACTTTATCAGTGACCTGACCTTGTCCCACATTCCTCACTTCCACAGGAATCCACCTTATAATCTGACCTGACCAATTCCTCACTAATCCACAGCTGTCCAACCTTATCAGTGACCTGACCTGACCTTGTCCCAAATTCCTCACTAATCCACAGCTGTCCAAATTTATCAGTGACCTGACCTTGTCCCACATTTCTCACTAATCCACAGGAATCGAACCTTATCAGTGACCTGACCTCATCCCCCATTCCTCACTAATCCACAGCTGTCCAACATTATCAGTGACCTGACCTTGTCCCACATTTCTCACTAATCCACAGGAATCAAACCTTATCAGTGACCTGACCTCATCCCCAATTCCTCACTAATCCACAGCTGTCCAACCTTATCAGTGACCTGACCTGACCTCGTCCCAAATTCCTCACTAATCCACAGCTGTCCAAATTTATCAGTGACCTGACCTTTTCCCACATTTCTCACTAATCCACAGGAATCGAACCTTATCAGTGACCTGACCTCATTCCCCATTCCTCACTAATCCACAGCTGTCCAACCTTATCAGTGACCTAACCTAGGCCCACGTTCCTCACTAATCCACAGCTGTCCAACCTTATAACTGACCTGACCTGACCTCGTCCCACATTTCTCACTACTCCACAGCTGTCCATCTTTATCAGTGACCTGACCTTGTCCCACATTCCTCACTAATCCACAGCTGTCCAACCTTATAACTGACCTGACCTGACCTTGTCCCAAATTCCTCACTAATCCACAGCTGTCCAAATTTATCAGTGACCTGACCTTGTCCCACATTTCTCACTAATCCACAGGAATCAAACCTTATCAGTGACCTGACCTCATCCCCCATTCCTCACTAATCCACAGCTGTCCAACCTTATCAGTGACCTGACCTGACCTTGTCCCAAATTCCTCACTAATCCACAGCTGTCCAAATTTATCAGTGACCTGACCTTGTCCCACATTTCTCACTAATCCACAGGAATCAAACCTTATCAGTGACCTGACCTCATTCCCCATTCCTCACTAATCCACAGGAATCGAACCTTATCAGTGACCTGACCTCGTCCCACATTCCTCACTAATCCACAGCTGTCCAACCTTATCAGTGACCTGACCTGACCTCGTCCCACATTTCTCACTAATCCACAGCTGTCCAACTTTATCAGTGACCTGACCTTGTCCCACATTCCTCACTAATCCACAGACTGTCCAACCTTATCAGTGACCTGACCTTGTCCCACATTTCTCACTAATCCACAGGTCGAACCTTATCAGTGACCTGACCTCATCCCCATTCCTCACTAATCCACCGCTGTCCAACATTATCAGTGACCTGACCTTGTCCCACATTTCTCACTAATCCACAGGAATCCAACCTTATCAGTGACCTGACCTCATCCCCCATTCCTCACTAATCCACAGCTGTCCAACCTATCAGTGACCTGACCTGATCTTGTCCCAAATTCCTCACTAATCCACAGCTGTCCAACATTATCAGTGACCTGACCTTGTCCCCATTCCTCTCTAATCCACAGCTGTCCCTTATAACTGACCTGACCTCTCCCACATTTTCTCTAATCCACAGCTGTCCAACATTATCAGTGACCTGACCTTTCTCACTAATCCACAGGAATCTAACCTTATCAGTCCCACCTCATCCCGATTCCTCACTAATCCACAGCTGTCCAAACTTATCAGTGACCTGACCTGACCTCGGCCACATTTCTCACTAATCCACAGCTGTCCAACCTTATCAGTGACCTGACCCTCAGCCACATTCCTCACTAATCCACAGCTGTCCAACCTTATCAGTGACCTGACCTGATCTCGTCCCAAATTCCTTACTAATCGACAGCTGTCCAACATTATAGGTGACCTGACCTTGTCCCACATTTCTCACTAATCCACAGGAATCGAACCTTATCAGTGACCTGACCTCGTCCCACATTCCTCACTAATCCACAACTGTCCAACATTATAACTGACCTGACCTGACCTCGTCCCACATGTCTCACTAATCCACAGCTGTCCAACCTTATAACTGATCTGACCTGACCTCGTCCCACATTTCTCACTAATCCACAGCTGTCCATCTTTATCAGTGACCTGACCTTGTCCCACATTCCTCACTAATCCACAGCTGTCCAACCTTATAACTGACCTGACCTGACCTTGTCCCAAATTCCTCACTAATCCACAGCTGTCCAAATTTATCAGTGACCTGACCTTGTCCCACATTTCTCACTAATCCACAGGAATCAAACCTTATCAGTGACCTGACCTCATTCCCCATTCCTCACTAATCCACAGGAATTGAACCTTATCAGTGACCTGACCTTGTCCCACATTCCTCACTAATCCACAGCTGTCCAACCTTATCAGTGACCTGACCTGACCTCGTCCCACATTTCTCACTAATCCACAGCTGTCCAACTTTATCAGTGACCTGACCTTGTCCCACATTCCTCACTAATCCACAACTGTCCAACATTATAACTGACCTGACCTGACCTCGTCCCACATGTCTCACTAATCCACAGCTGTCCAACCTTATAACTGACCTGACCTGACCTCGTCCCACATTTCTCACTAATCCACAGCTGTTCATCTTTATCAGTGACCTGACCTTGTCCCACATTTCTCTCTAATCCACAGCTGTCCAAATTTATCAGTGACCTGACCTTGTCCCACATTTCTCACTAATCCACAGGAATCGAACCTTATCAGTGACCTGACCTCATCCCCCATTCCTCACTAATCCACCGCTGTCCAACATTATCAGTGACCTGACCTTGTCCCACATTTCTCACTAATCCACAGGAATCGAACCTTATCAGTGACCTGACCTCATCCCCCATTCCTCACTAATCCACCACTGTCCAACATTATCAGTGACCTGACCTTGTCCCACATTTCTCACTAATCCACAGGAATCGAACCTTATCAGTGACCTGACCTCATCCCCCAGTCCTCACTAATCCACAGCTGTCCAACCTTATCAGTGACCTGACCTGACCTTGTCCCAAATTCCTCACTAATCCACAGCTGTCCAAATTTATCAGTGACCTGACCTTGTCCCACATTTCTCACTAATCCACAGGAATCGAACCTTATCAGTGACCTGACCTCATCCCCCATTCCTCACTAATCCACAGCTGTCCAACCGTATCATTGACCTGACCTGATCTCGTCCCAAATTCCTCACTAATCGACAGCTGTCCAACATTATCCGTAACCTGACCTTGTCCCACTTTCCTCTCTAATCCACAGCTGTCCAACCTTATAACTGACCTGACCTTGTCCCACATTTCTCTCTAATCCACAGCTGTCCAACATTATCAGTGACCTTACCTGACCTCAGCTCACATTTCTCACTAATCCACAGGAATCGAACCTTATCAGTGACCTGACCTCATCCCCGATTCCTCACTAATCCACAGCTGTCCAAATTTATCAGTGACCTGACCTCGGCTCACATTTCTCACTAATCCACAGCTGTCCAACCTTATCAGTGACCTGACCTTGTCCCACATTTCTCACTAATCCACAGGAATCGAACCTTATCAGTGACCTGACCTCATTCCCCATTCCTCACTAATCCACAGCTGTCCAACTTTATCAGTGACCTGACCTGATCTCGTCCCAAATTCCTCACTAATCCACAGCTGTCCAACATTATCAGTCACCTGACCTCGTCCCACATTTCTCACTAATCCACAGGAATCGAACCTTATCAGTGACCTGACCTGATCTCGTCCCAAATTCCTCACTAGTCTACAGCTGTCAAACATTATCAGTGACCTGACCTTGTCCCACATTTCTCACTAATCCACAGGAATCGAAACTTATCAGTGACCTGACCTCATTCCCCATTCCTCACTAATCCACACCTGTCCAACATTATCAGTGACCTGACCTTGTCCCACATTTCTCACTAATCCACAGGAATCGAACCTTATCAGTGACCTGACCTCATCCCCCATTCCTCACTAATCCACAGCTGTCCAACTTTATCAGTGACCTGACCTGATCTCGTCCCAAATTCCTCACTAATCCACAGCTGTCCAACCTTATCACTGACCTGACCTGACCTCGTCGTTCCTCACTAATCCACAGCTGTCCAACTAAATGACCTGACAGACCTTGTCCCAAATTCCTCACTAATCCACAGCTGTCCAACCTTATAACTGACCTGACCTCGTCCCCCATTCCTCACTAATCCACAGCTGTCCAACCTAATCAGTGACCTGACCTGACCTTGTCCCAAATTCCTCACTAATCCACAGCTGTCCAAATTTATCAGTGACCTGACCTTGTCCCACATTTCTCACTAATCCACAGGAATCGAACCTTATCAGTGACCTGACCTCATCCCCCATTCCTCACTAATCCACCGCTGTCCAACATTATCAGTGACCTGACCTGACCTTGTCCCAAATTCCTCACTAATCCACAGCTGTCCATCTTTATCAGTGACCTGACCTTGTCCCATATTCCTCACTAATCCACAGCTGTCCAAATTTATCAGTGACCTGACCTGACCTCGTCCCACATGTCTCACTAATACACAGCTGTCCAACCTTATAACTGACCTGACCTGACCTCGTCCCACATTTCTCACTAATCCACAGCTGTCCAACTTTATCAGTGACCTGACCTTGTCCCACATTCCTCTCTAATCCACAGCTGTCCAAATTTATCAGTGACCTGACCTTGTCCCACATTTCTCACTAATCCACAGGAATCGAACCTTATCAGTGACCTGACCTCATCCCCCATTCCTCACTAATCCACCGCTGTCCAACATTATCAGTGACCTGACCTTGTCCCACATTTCTCACTAATCCACAGGAATCAAACCTTATCAGTGACCTGACCTCATCCCCCAATCCTCACTAATCCACAGGAATCAAACCTTATCAGTGACCCGACCTTGTCCCACATTCCTCACTAATCCACACCTGTCCAACATTATCAGTGACCTGACCTTGTCCCACATTTCTCACTAATCCACAGGAATCAAACCTTATCAGTGACCTGACCTCATCCCCCAATCCTCAATAATCCACAGCTGTCCAACCTTATCAGTGACCTGACCTGACCTCGTCCCAAATTCCTCACTAATCCACAGCTGTCCAAATTTATCAGTGACCTGACCTTTTCCCACATTTCTCACTAATCCACAGGAATCGTACCTTATCAGTGACCTGACCTCATCCCCCAATCCTCACTAATCCACAGCTGTCCAACCTTATCAGTGACCTGACCTGACCTAGGCCCACGTTCCTCACTAATCCACAGCTGTCCAACCGTATAACTGACCTGACCTGACCTCGTCCCACATTTCTCACTAATCCACAGCTGTCCATCTTTATCAGTGACCTGACCTTGTCCCACATTCCTCACTAATCCACCGCTGTCCAACCTTATAACTGACCTGACCTAGGCCCACGTTCCTCACTAATCCACAGCTGTCCAACCTTATAACTGACCTGACCTCGTCCCCCATTCCTCACTAATCCACAGCTGTCCAACCTTATAACTGACCTGACCTCGTCCCCCATTCCTCACTAATCCACAGCTGTCCAACCTAATCAGTGACCTGACCTGACCTTGTCCCAAATTCCTCACTAATCCACAGCTGTCCAAATTTATCAGTGACCTGACCTTGTCCCACATTTCTCACTAATCCACAGGAATCGAACCTTATCAGTGACCTGACCTGACCTCGTCCCACATTTCTCACTAATCCACAGCTGTCCAACTTTATCAGTGACCTGACCTCATCCCCCATTCCTCACTAATCCACCGCTGTCCAACATTATCAGTGACCTGACCTGACCTTGTCCCAAATTCCTCACTAATCCACAGCTGTCCATCTTTTTCAGTGACCTGACCTTGTCCCATATTCCTCACTAATCCACAGCTGTCCAAATTTATCAGTGACCTGACCTTGTCCCACATTTCTCACTAATCCACAGGAATCGAACCTTATCAGTGACCTGACCTCATCCCCCATTCCTCACTAATCCACCGCTGTCCAACATTATCAGTGACCTTACCTTTTCCCACATTTCTCACTAATCCACAGGAATCAAACCTTATCAGTGACCTGACCTCATCCCCCAATCCTCACTAATCCACAGGAATCAAACCTTATCAGTGACCCGACCTTGTCCCACATTCCTCACTAATCCACAGCTGTCCAACCTTATCAGTGACCTGACCTGACCTCGTCCCAAATTCCTCACTAATCCACAGCTGTCCAAATTTATCAGTGACCTGACCTTGTCCCACATTTCTCACTAATCCACAGGAATCGAACCTTATCAGTGACCTGACCTCATCCCCCATTCCTCACTAATCCTAATCTGTCCAACCTTATCAGTGACCTGACCTGACCTCGTCCCACATTTCTCACTAATCCACAGCTGTCCATCTTTATCAGTGACCTGACCTTGTCCCACATTCCTCACTAATCCACAGCTGTCCAAACTTATAACTGACCTGACCTGACCTCGTCCCACATTTCTCACTAATCCACAGCTGTCCATCTTTATCAGTGACCTGACCTTGTCCCACATTCCTCACTAATCCACAGCTGTCCAACCTTATAACTGACCTGACCTGACCTCGTCCCCCATTCCTCACTAATCCACAGCTGTCCAACCTTATCAGTGACCTGACCTGACCTTGTCCCAAATTCCTCACTAATCCACAGCTGTCCAACCTTATCAGTGACCTGACCTTGTCCCACATTTCTCACTAATCCACAGGTCCAACCTTATCAGTGACCTGACCTCATCCCCCATTCCTCACTAATCCACCGCTGTCCAACATTATCAGTGACCTGACCTTGTCCCACATTTCTCACTAATCCACAGGAATCAAACCTTATCAGTGACCTGACCCAGGCCCACGTTCCTCACTAATCCACAGCTGTCCAACCTTATAACTGACCTGACCTGACCTCGTCCCACATTTCTCACTAATCCACAGCTGTCCATCTTTATCAGTGACCTGACCTTGTCCCACATTCCTCACTAATCCACAGCTGTCCAACCTTATCAGTGACCTGACCTGACCTTGTCCCAAATTCCTCACTAATCCACAGCTGTCCAAATTTATCAGTGACCTGACCTTGTCCCACATTTCTCACTAATCCACAGGAATCAAACCTTATCAGTGACCTGACCTCATCCCCCATTCCTCACTAATCCACCGCTGTCCAACATTATCAGTGACCTGACCTTGTCCCACATTTCTCACTAATCCACAGGAATTGAACCTTATCAGTGACCTGACCTTGTCCCACATTCCTCACTAATCCACAACTGTCCAACATTATAACTGACCTGACCTGACCTCGTCCCACATGTCTCACTAATCCACAGCTGTCCAACCTTATAACTGACCTGACCTGACCTCGTCCCACATTTCTCACTAATCCACAGCTGTTCATCTTTATCAGTGACCTGACCTTGTCCCACATTTCTCTCTAATCCACAGCTGTCCAAATTTATCAGTGACCTGACCTTGTCCCACATTTCTCACTAATCCACAGGAATCGAACCTTATCAGTGACCTGACCTCATCCCCCATTCCTCACTAATCCACCGCTGTCCAACATTATCAGTGACCTGACCTTGTCCCACATTTCTCACTAATCCACAGGAATCGAAATTTATCAGTGACCTGACCTCATCCCCCATTCCTCACTAATCCACAGCTGTCCAAACGTATCATTGACCTGACCTGATCTCGTCCCAAATTCCTCACTAATCGACAGCTGTCCAACATTATCCGTAACCTGACTTTGTCCCACATTCCTCTCTAATCCACAGCTGTCCAATCTTATAACTGACCTGACCTCGTCCCACATTTTTCTCTAATCCACAGCTGTCCAACATTATCAGTGACCTTACCTGACCTCAGCTCACATTTCTCACTAATCCACAGGAATCGAACCTTATCAGTGACCTGACCTCATCCCCGATTCCTCACTAATCCACAGCTGTCCAAACTTATCAGTGACCTTACCTGACCTCGGCTCACATTTCTCACTAATCCACAGCTGTCCAACCTTATCACGGACCTGACCCTGTCCCACATTCCTCACTAATCCACAGCTGTCCAACCTTATCAGTGACCTGACCTGATCTCGTCCCAAATTCCTTACTAATCGACAGCTGTCCAACATTATAGGTGACCTGACCTTGTCCCACATTTCTCACTAATCCACAGGAATCGAACCTTATCAGTGACCTGACCTCATCCCCCATTCCTCACTAATCCACAGCTGTCCAACATTCTCTGACCTGATCCACAGTCCCAAATTCCTCACTAATCCACAGCTGTCCAAATTTATCAGTGACCTGACCTTGTCCCACATTTCTCACGAATCCACAGGAATCGAACCTTATCAGTGACCTGACCTCATCCCCGATTCCTCACTAATCCACAGCTGTCCAAATTTATCAGTGACCTTACCTGACCTCGGCTCACATTTCTCACTAATCCACAGCTGTCCAACCTTATCACGGACCTGACCCTGTCCCACATTCCTCACTAATCCACAGCTGTCCAACCTTATCAGTGACCTGACCTGATCTCGTCCCAAATTCCTTACTAATCGACAGCTGTCCAACATTATAGGTGACCTGACCTTGTCCCACATTTCTCACTAATCCACAGGAATCGAACCTTATCAGTGACCTGACCTCATCCCCCATTCCTCACTAATCCACAGCTGTCCAACATTCTCAGTGACCTGATCTGACCTCGTCCCAAATTCCTCACTAATCCACAGCTGTCCAAATTTATCAGTGACCTGACCTTGTCCCACATTTCTCACTAATCCACAGGAATCGAACCTTATCAGTTACCTGACCTCATCCCCCATTCCTCACTAATCCACCGCTGTCCAACATTATCAGTGACCTGACCTTGTCCCACATTTCTCACTAATCCACAGGAATCAAACCTTATCAGTTACCTGACCTCATCCCCCAATCCTCACTAATCCACAGCTGTCCAACCTTATCAGTGACCTGACCTGACCTCGTCCCAAATTCCTCACTAATCCACAGCTGTCCATCTTTATCAGTGACCTGACCTTGTCCCACATTCCTCACTAATCCACAGCTGTCCAACCTTATAACTGACCTGACCTAGGCCCACGTTCCTCACTAATCCACAGCTGTCCAACCTTATCAGTGACCTGACCTAGGCCCACGTTCCTCACTAATCCACAGCTGTCCAACCTTATAACTGACCTGACCTGACCTCGTCCCACATTTCTCACTAATCCACAGCTGTCCATCTTTATCAGTGACCTGACCTTGTCCCACATTCCTCACTAATCCACAGCTGTCCAACAATATAACTGACCTGACCTGACCTCGTCCCCCATTCCTCACTAATCCACAGCTGTCCAACCTTATCAGTGACCTGACCTGACCTTGTCCCAAATTCCTCACTAATCCACAGCTGTCCAAATTTATCAGTGACCTGACCTTGTCCCACATTTCTCACTAATCCACAGGAATCGAACCTTATCAGTGACCTGACCTCACCCCCCATTCCTCACTAATACACAGCTGTCCAACATTATCAGTGACCTGACCTTGTCCCACATTCCTCTCTAATCCACAGCTGTCCAATCTTATAACTGACCTGACCTCGTCCCACATTTTTCTCTAATCCACAGCTGTCCAACATTATCAGTGACCTTACCTGACCTCAGCTCACATTTCTCACTAATCCACAGGAATCCAACCTGACCTTTCCTCATAATCCACAGTGAAACTTATCAGTGACCTGACCTGACCTCCTCACATTTCTCACTAATCCACAGCTGTCCAACCTTATCAGTGACCTGACCTCATCCCACATTCCTCACTAATCCACAGCTGTCCAACCTTATCAGTGACCTGACCTGATCTCGTCCCAAATTCCTCACTAATCCACAGCTGTCCAACATTATCAGTGACCTGACCTTGTCCCACATTTCTCACTAATCCACAGCTGTCCAACCTTATCAGTGACCTGACCTCATCCCCCATTCCTCACTAATCCACAGAACCTGACCTGATCTGACCTCAAATTCCTCACTAATCCACAGCTGTCCAAATTTATCAGTGACCTGACCTTGTCCCACATTTCTCACTAATCCACAGGAATCGAACCTTATCAGTGACCTGACCTCATCCCCGATTCCTCACTAATCCACAGCTGTCCAAATTTATCAGTGACCTTACCTGACCTCGGCTCACATTTCTCACTAATCCACAGCTGTCCAACCTTATCACGGACCTGACCCTGTCCCACATTCCTCACTAATCCACAGCTGTCCAACCTTATCAGTGACCTGACCTGATCTCGTCCCAAATTCCTTACTAATCGACAGCTGTCCAACATTATAGGTGACCTGACCTTGTCCCACATTTCTCACTAATCCACAGGAATCGAACCTTATCAGTGACCTGACCTCATCCCCCATTCCTCACTAATCCACAGCTGTCCAACCTTATCAGTGACCTGATCTGACCTCGTCCCAAATTCCTCACTAATCCACAGCTGTCCAAATTTATCAGTGACCTGACCTTGTCCCACATTTCTCACTAATCCACAGGAATCTGTTACCTGACCTCATCCCCCATTCCTCACTAATCCACCGCTGTCCAACATTATCAGTGACCTGACCTTGTCCCACATTTCTCACTAATCCACAGGAATCAAACCTTATCAGTTACCTGACCTCATCCCCCAATCCTCACTAATCCACAGCTGTCCAACCTTATCAGTGACCTGACCTGACCTCGTCCCAAATTCCTCACTAATCCACAGCTGTCCATCTTTATCAGTGACCTGACCTTGTCCCACATTCCTCACTAATCCACAGCTGTCCAACCTTATAACTGACCTGACCTAGGCCCACGTTCCTCACTAATCCACAGCTGTCCAACCTTATCAGTGACCTGACCTAGGCCCACGTTCCTCACTAATCCACAGCTGTCCAACCTTATAACTGACCTGACCTGACCTCGTCCCACATTTCTCACTAATCCACAGCTGTCCATCTTTATCAGTGACCTGACCTTGTCCCACATTCCTCACTAATCCACAGCTGTCCAACAATATAACTGACCTGACCTGACCTCACATTCCTCACTAATCCACAGCTGTCCAACCTTATCAGTGACCTGACCTGACCTTGTCCCAAATTCCTCACTAATCCACAGCTGTCCAAATTTATCAGTGACCTGACCTTGTCCCACATTTCTCACTAATCCACAGGAATCAAACCTTATCAGTGACCTGACCTCACCCCCCATTCCTCACTAATACACAGCTGTCCAACATTATCAGTGACCTGACCTTGTCCCACATTCCTCTCTAATCCACAACTGTCCAACCTTATAACTGACCTGACCTCGTCCCACATTTCTCTCTAATCCACAGTTGTCCAACATTATCAGTGACCTTACCTGACCTCAGCTCACATTTCTCACTAATCCACAGCTGTCCAACCTTATTAGTGACCTGACCTTGTCCCACATTCCTCTCTAATCCACAGCTGTCCAACCTTATAACTGACCTGACCTCATCCCCGATTCCTCACTAATCCACAGCTGTCCAAATTTATCAGTGACCTTACCGGACCTCGGCTCACATTTCTCACTAATCCACAGCTGTCCATCTTTATCAGTGACCTGACCTTGTCCCACATTCCTCACTAATCCACAGCTGTCCAAACTTATAACTGACCTGACCTGACCTCGTCCCACATTTCTCACTAATCCACAGCTGTCCATCTTTATCAGTGACCTGACCTTGTCCCACATTTCTCACTAATCCACAGGAATCGAACCTTATCAGTGACCTGACCTCATCCCCCATTCCTCACTAATCCACAGCTGTCCAACATTATCAGTGACCTTACCTGACCTCACTAATCCCAGGAATTCCTCACTAAATCCTCACTAATCCACAGGAATCAAACCTTATCAGTGACCTGACCTTGTCCCACATTCCTCACTAATCCACAGCTGTCCAACCTTATCAGTGACCTGACCTGAGTAATCCACAGCTGTCCAAATTTATCAGTGACCTGACCTTGTCCCACATTTCTCACTAATCCACAGGAATCGAACCTTATCAGTGACCTGACCTCATCCCCATTCCTCACTAATCCTAATCTGTCCAACCTTATCAGTGACCTGACCTGACCTCGTCCCACATTTCTCACTAATCCACAGCTGTCCATCTTTATCAGTGACCTGACCTTGTCCCACATTCCTCACTAATCCACAGCTGTCCAAACTTATAACTGACCTGACCTGACCTCGTCCCACATTTCTCACTAATCCACAGCTGTCCATCTTTATCAGTGACCTGACCTTGTCCCACATTCCTCACTAATCCACAGCTGTCCAACCTTATCAGTGACCTGACCTGACCTTGTCCCAAATTCCTCACTAATCCACAGCTGTCCAAATTTATCAGTGACCTGACCTTGTCCCACATTTCCACTAATCCACAGGAATCGAATGACCTGACCTCATCCCCCATTCCTCACTAATCCACCGCTGTCCAACATTATCAGTGACCTGACCTTGTCCCACATTTCTCACTAATCCACAGGAATCAAACCTTATCAGTGACCACCCACCCACATTCCTCATAATCCACAGCTGTCCAACCTGACCTGACCTGACCTCGTCCCACATTTCTCACTAATCCACAGCTGTCCATCTTTATCAGTGACCTGACCTTGTCCCACATTCCTCACTAATCCACAGCTGTCCAACCTTATCAGTGACCTGACCTGACCTTGTCCCAAATTCCTCACTAATCCACAGCTGTCCAAATTTATCAGTGACCTGACCTTGTCCCACATTTCTCACTAATCCACAGGAATCAAACCTTATCAGTGACCTGACCTCATTCCCCATTCCACAGGAATCGAACCTTATCAGTGACCTGACCTTGTCCCACATTCCTCACTAATCCACAGCTGTCCAACATTATAACTGACCTGACCTGACCTCGTCCCATGTCTCACTAATCCACAGCTGTCCAACCTTATCAGTGACCTGACCTCGTCCCACATTTCTCACTAATCCCAGCTTTTCATCTTTATCAGTAACCTTGTCTCATTTCTCTCTAATCCACAGCTGTCCAAATTTATCAGTGACCTGACCTTGTCCCACATTTCTCACTAATCCACAGGAATCAACCTTATCAGTGACCTGACCTCATCCCCCATTCCTCACTAATCCACCGCTGTCCAACATTATCAGTGACCTGACCTTGTCCCACATTTCTCACTAATCCACAGGAATCGAAATTTATCAGTGACCTGACCTCATCCCCATTCCTCACTAATCCACAGCTGTCCAACCGTATCATTGACCTGACCTGATCTCGTCCCAAATTCCTCACTAATCCACAGCTGTCCAACATTATCCGTAACCTGACTTTGTCCCACATTTCTCTATCCAGTGTCCAATCTTATAACTGACCTGACCTCGTCCCACATTTTCACTAATCCACAGCTGTCCAACATTATATGACCTTACTGACCTCAGCTCACATTTCTCACTAATCCACAGGAATCCCCTGACATTTCCTCACTAATCCACAGCTGTCCAAACTTATCAGTGACCTGACCTTGTCCCACATTTCTCTCTAATCCACAGGTCCAACCTTATCACTGACCTGACCTCATCCCCACATTCCTCACTAATCCACAGCTGTCCAACCTTATCAGTGACCTGACCTGACCTCGCCCAAATTCCTCACTAATCCACAGCTGTCCAACCTTATCAGTGACCTGACCTGGCCCACATTTCTCACTAATCCACAGCTGTCCAACCTTATCAGTGACCTGACCTCATCCCGATTCTCACTAATCCACAGCTGTCCAAATTTATCAGTGACCTTACCTGACCTCGGCTCCATTTCTCACTAATCCACAGCTGTCCAACCTTATTAGTTACCTGACCTCGTCCCATTCCTCACTAATCCACAGCTGTCCAACCTTATCTGTGACCTGACCTGAGGTCCCAAATTCCTCACTAATCGACAGCTGTCCAACCTTATAGGTG
>NW_025750885.1:0-17311 GCF_021184085.1 Oncorhynchus gorbuscha | reverse complement strand
GAACTGGTCTAGGAACAGTGGGTTAACTGGTCTAGGAACAGTGGGTGAACTGGTCTAGGAACAGTGGGTTAACTGGTCTAGGAACAGGGGTTAACTGGTCTAGGAACAGTGGGTTAACTGGTCTAGGAACAGTGGGTTAACTGGTCTAGGAACAGTGGGTTAACTGGTCTAGGAACAGTGGGTTAGCTGGTCTAGGAACAGGGGGTTAACTGGTCTAGGAACAGTGGGTTAACTGGTCTAGGAACAGTGGGTTAACTGGTCACAGGAACAGTGGGGTTAACTGTCTTGTTCAGGGCAGAATGACAGGTTT
Source organism: Oncorhynchus gorbuscha (assembly GCF_021184085.1). Lineage (NCBI taxonomy): Eukaryota > Metazoa > Chordata > Actinopteri > Salmoniformes > Salmonidae > Oncorhynchus > Oncorhynchus gorbuscha. The sequence goes on along the minus strand of NW_025750885.1, from coordinate 17,001 downwards.
TTACCTTGTCAGCTCGGGGATTCGATCCAGCAACCTTCCGGTTACTATCCCAACGCTCAAACCACTTATAACCAGCATGGCTACCACAGCATTCTGCAGCGATACGCCATCCCGTCTGGTTTGCGCTTAGTGGGACGATCATTTGTTTTTCAACAGGACAATGACCCAGAACACCTCCAGGCTGTAAGGGCTATTTGACCAAGAAGGAGAGTGATGGAGTGCTGCATCAGATGACCTGGTCTCCACAATCGCCCCACCTCAACCCAATTGAGATGGTTTGGGATGAGTTGGACAGCAGAGTGAAGGAAAAGCAGCCAACACGTGCTCAGCACATGTAGGAACTCCTTCAAGACTGTTTGGAAAAGCATTCCAGGTGAAGGCTGGTTGAAGAATGCCAAGATTGTGCAAAGCTATCATCAAGACACCCTCTCTCTCTCTCTCTCTCCTCTCTCTCTCTCCTCTCCCCCTCTCTCTCTCTCTCTCTCTCTCTCTCTCTCTCTCTCCCCCCCTCTCTCTCTGTCTCTCTCTCTCTCTCTCTCTCTCTTCTGTCTTTCTTCTCCCTCCTCTCCTTCTCTCTCTCTCTCTCTCTCTCTCTCTCTCCCCCGCCTCTCTCTCTCTCTCTCTCTCTCTCTCTCTCTCTGTCTCTCCCCCCTCTCTCTCTCTTTCTCTCTAGCTCTCTGTCTTTCTATCTCACTCTCTCTCTCTCTCTCTCTCTCTCTCCCCCTCTCTATCTGTCTCTCTCTCTCTCTCTCTCTCTATCTGTCTTTCTGTCTGTCTCTCTCTCTCTCTCTGTCTCTCTCTCCCTCTCTATCTCTCTCTCTCTCTCTCTCTCTCCTCTCTCTCTCTCTCTCTCTCTCTCTGTCTTTCTGTCTCTCTCTCTCTCTCTCTCTCTCTCTCTGTCTCTGTCTCTGTCTCTGTCTGTCTTTCTATCTCTCTCTCTCTCTCTCTCTCTCTCTCTCTCTCTGTCTCTCTCTCTCTCTCTCTGTCTCTCTCTCTGTCTCTATTGACATGGGAAACATATGTTTACATTACCAAAGCAAGTGAGATAAACAAAAGGGGAGAAGACACAAAACAACAAAATAAAACGATTAGAATTTAACAGTAAAACATCTCAGAAAAGGTTTTCCACAAGACATTTCAAGGGTTATCAGTTATGTACAGCAGTGTTTTATAGTGTGAAAATAGTTGTTGTATTAATACTATTAATACTATATACAAATGTCATTAGAGAAACATAAATATGGATATATGTATATATATATATAATATGTATTTACAATGGTGTCCCTTTTCTCGTGTACAAATAGTTAAAGGACACAAGGGAAAATAAATAAACATAAATATGGGTTGTATTTACAATGGTGTCCCTTTTCTCGTGTACAAATAGTTAAAGGACACAAGGGAAAATAAATAAACATAAATATGGGTTGTATTTACAATGGTGTCCCTTTTCTCGTGTACAAATAGTTAAAGGACACAAGGGGAAAATAAATAAACATAAATATGGGTTGTATTTACAATGGTGTCCCTTTTCTCGTGTACAAATAGTTAAAGGACACAAGGGAAAATAAATAAACATAAATATGGGTTGTATTTACAATGGTGTCCCTTTTCTCGTGTACAAATAGTTAAAGGACACAAGGGAAAATAAATAAGCATAAATATGGGTTGTATTTACAATGGTGTTTGTTCTTCACTGGTTGCCTTTTCGTGGCAGCAGGTCACAAATCTTGCTGCTGTAGGCTAGGCACTGTGGTATTTCACCCAGTAGATATGGGAGTTTTTTCAAAATTGGATTTGTTTTTCGAATTCTTTGTGGATCTGTGTAATCTGAGGGAAATATGTCTCTCTAATATGGTCATACATTGGGCAGGAGGTTATGAAGTGCAGCTCAGTTTCCCGCCTCATTTTGTGGGCGGTGAGCACATAGCCTGTCTTCTCTTCCAGAGCCATGTCTGCCTACGGCCTTTATAATAGCAAGGCTATGCTCACTCAGTCTGTACATAGTCAAAGCTTTCCTTAATTTTAGGGTCAGTCACAGTGGTCAGGTATTCTTTTTGTTTTCTCATGATTTGGTTGGGTCTAATTGTGCTGCTGTCCTGGGACTCTGTGGTTCATCTCTCTGTAGGGTGTGTTTGTGTTTGTGAACAGAGCCTCAGGACCAGCTTGCTAGGGGACTCTTCTCCAGGTTCATCTCTCTGTAGGGTGTGTTTGTGTTTGTGAACAGAGCCTCAGGACCAGCTTGCTTAGGGGACTCTTCTCAGGTTCATCTCTCTGTAGGGTGTGTTTGTGTTTGTGAACAGGCCCCAGGGACCAGCTTGCTTAGGGGACTCTTCTCCAGGTTCATCTCTCTGTAGGATGTGTTTGTGTTTGTGAACAGAGCCTCAGGACCAGCTTGCTTAGGGACTCTTCTCCAGGTTCATCTCTGTAGGGTGTGTTTGTGTTTGTGAACAGAGCCTCAGGACCAGCTTGCTAAGGGACTCTTCTCCAGGTTCATCTCTCTGTAGGGTGTGTTTGTGTTTGTGAACAGAGCCTCAGGACCAGCTTGCTTGAGGGACTCTTCTCCAGGTTCATCATCTCTGTAGGGTGTGTTTGTGTTTGTGAACAGAGCCTCAGGACCAGCTTGCTTAAGGGACTCTTCTCCAGGTTCATCTCTCTGTAGGGTGTGTTTGTGTTTGTGAACAGAGCCTCAGGACCAGCTTGCTTAGGGGACTCTTCTCCAGGTTCATCTCTCTGTAGGGTGTGTTTGTGTTTGTGACAGAGCCCCAGGACCAGCTTGCTGGGGACTCTTCTCCAGGTTCATCTCTCTGTGGTGTGTTTGTGTTTGTGGAACAGAGCCTCAGGACCAGCTTGCTTAGGGGACTCTTCCTCAGTTCATCTCTCTGTAGGGTGTGTTGTGTTTGTGAACAGGACCTCAGGACCAGCTTGCTTAGGGGACTCTTCTCCAGGTTCATCTCTCTGTAGGGTGTGTTTGTGTTTGTGAACAGAGCCTCAGGACCAGCTTGCTTAAGGGGACTCTTCTCCAGGTTCATCTCTCTGTAGGGTGTGTTTGTGTTTGTGAACAGAGCCTCAGGACCAGCTTGCTTAGGGGACTCTTCTCCAGGTTCATCTCTCTGTAGGGTGTGTTTGTGTTTGTGAACAGAGCCCCAGGACCAGCTTGCTTAGGGGACTCTTCTCCAGGTTCATCTCTCTGTAGGGTGTGTTTGTGTTTGTGAACAGAGCCCCAGGACCAGCTTGCTTAGGGGACTCTTCTCCAGGTTCATCTCTCTGTAGGGTGTGTTTGTGTTTGTGAACAGAGCCTCAGGACCAGCTTGCTTAGGGGACTCTTCTCCAGGTTCATCTCTCTGTAGGGTGTATTTGTGTTTGTGAACAGAGCCTCAGGACCAGCTTGCTTAGGGGACTCTTCTCCAGGTTCATCTCTCTGTAGGGTGTGTTTGTGTTTGTGAACAGAGCCCCAGGACCAGCTTGCTAAGGGGACTCTTCTCCAGGTTCATCTCTCTGTAGGGTGTGTTTGTGTTTGTGAACAGAGCCTCAGGACCAGCTTGCTTAGGGGACTCTTCTCCAGGTTCATCTCTCTGTAGGGTGTGTTTGTGTTTGTGAACAGAGCCTCAGGACCAGCTTGCTTAGGGGACTCTTCTCCAGGTTCATCTCTCTGTAGGTGATGGCTTTGTTGTGGAAGGTTTGGGAATCGCTTCCTTTTAGGTGGTTGTAGAATTTAACGGCTCTTTTCTGGATGTTGATAATTAGTGGGTATCGGCCTAATTCTGCTCTGCATGCATTATTTGGTGTTCTACGTTGTACACTGAGGATATTTTTGCAGAATTCTGTATGCAGAGTCTCAATTTGGTGTTTGTCCCATTTTGTGAATTCTTGGTTGGTGAGCGGACCCCAGACCTCACAACCATAAAAGGCAATGGGCTCTATGACTGATTCAAGTATTTTTAGCCAGATCCTAATTGGTATGTTGGAAATTTATGTTCCATTTGATGGCATAGAATGCCCATCTTGCTTTGTCTCTCAGATCGTTCACAGCTTTGTGGAAGTTACCTGTGGCGCTGATGTTTGGCAGAGGTATATATAGTTTTTGTGCTCTAGAACCGCCCGGTGTCTAGATGGGAATTTGTATTTGTGGTCTATTGACTTGATTTTGTTCTATTATTTTGGTCTTACTGAGATTTACTGTCAGGGCCCAGGTCTGACGGAATCTGTGCAGAAGATCTAGGTGCTGCTGTAGGCCTCCTTGGTTGGTGACATAAGCACCCAGATCTCTCTCTCTCTCTCTCTGTCTTTGTCTCCGTCTCTCTCTGTGTGTGTGAGTAATGTAGGCCGATTGATTGAATATTGTTGAGTTGAGAGTGTGTGTTGATTTATCCCTGTAATAAACCAGAAATGGAGAAACACAGGCGGAACCTCCTCTCCTCTCCTCTCCTCTCCTCTCCTCTCCTCTCTCCTCTCCTCTCCTCTCCTCTCCTCTCCTCTCCTCTCCTCTCCCTCTCCTCTCCTCTCCTCCTCTCCTCCTCTCCTCCTCTCCTCTCCCTCCTCCCTCCCCTCCCCTCCCCTCTCCCTCCTCTCCTCTCCTCTCCTCTCTTCTCCTCTCCCTCCTCTCCTCTCCTCTCCTCTCCTCTCCTCTCCTGTGTGTTCAATGTTTTGGGTCATGTTGTTGAGCTGCCACTGCACTGCTGTCACTAATGAGGAGGGTGTGTGTGTGTGTGTGTGTATGTGTTAGGTCCAGGACCATAGCAGTATTGTGATTAGTATCATGACAAGGAAACCAAAAAAAAAAAAAAAACGATTAAACTTCTTTTAGGAATGTTGGAAACAGCCGTGGTTTTGTTGTCATCCAGAATCACACGTGTTTATTTTTCCGAGCTTCTAGCACAACAAAATGTTTACATACAGTAGGTTTTTTTAAAGATTTAATCTTCCCTATTTTCATTAATGGGAAAATATAAATATATTGTGATATTGGTATCATCCCAGCGTATATAGTGTGAATGTGTCTGTGTGTGATTTGAGTATTCGTCCTGCTACACACACACGGGGTCGTGGGCAGGGGCTGGGGGGTGGTGGTGGTGGGGGGAGTTATCTCACAGGAAAAGCACTTACCAGGAAACTACCTGTTACTAGGCAACAACCGAGCTGCTGCATTCTGGTAGGGGATCCTTGCACTCTCCAGCGTGTGTGTGTGTGTGTGTGTGTGTGTGTGTGTGTGTGTGTGTGTGTGTGTGTGTGTGTGTGTGTGTGTGTGTGTGTGTGTGTGTGTGTGTGTGTGTGTGTGTGTGTGTGTGTGTGTGTGTGTGTGTGTGTGTGTGTGTGTGTCATGCTTAACAGGACATAGTAAGGAGTGACTCTGTATAGCTTAACATGGATCCCTTCTGGCCTTCTGTTCTCTACAGACAGACAGAGATAACCCACCCCCTCCTCTCCCCCAGAGTCAGTCTACAGAGAGACAGAGATAATAACCCACCCCCTCCTCTCCCCCAGTGTGAGTCTACAGACAGAGATAACCCACCCCTCCTCTCCCACAGTGTGAGTCTACAGAGAGACAGAGATAACCCACACCTCCTCTCCTCCAGTGTGAGTCTACAGACAGACAGAGATAACCCACCCCCTCCTCTCCTCCAGTGTGAGTCTACAGACAGACAGAGATAACCCACCCCCTCCTCTCCTCCAGTGTGAGTCTACAGACAGACAGAGATAACCCACCCCTCCTCTCCCCCAGTGTGAGTCTACAGAGAAACAGAGATAACCCACCCCCTCCTCTCCCCCAGTGTGAGTCTACAGACAGAGATAACCCACCCCCTCCTCTCCCCAGTGTGAGTCTACAGAGAAACAGAGATAACCCACCCCTCCTCTCCTCCAGTGTGAGTCTACAGACAGACACAGATAACCCACCCCTCCTCTCCCCCAGTGTGAGTCTACAGACAGAGATAACCCACCCCCTCCTCTCCCCCAGAGTCAGTCTACAGAGAGACAGAGATAATAACCCACCCCCTCCTCTCCTCCAGTGTGAGTCTACAGAGAGACAGAGATAATAACCCACCCCCTCTCCTCCAGTGTGAGTCTACAGACAGACAGAGATAACCCACCCCTCCTCTCCCCCAGAGTGAGTCTACAGAGAGACAGAGATAATAACCCACCCCCTCCTCTCCCCCAGTGTGAGTCTACAGACAGAGATAACCCACCCCCTCCTCTCCTCCAGTGTGAGTCTACAGAGAAACAGAGATAACCCACCCCTCCTCTCCCCCAGTGTGAGTCTACAGACAGAGATAACCCACCCCCTCCTCTCCTCCAGTGTGAGTCTACAGACAGACAGAGATAACCCACCCCCTCCTCTCCTCCAGTGTGAGTCTACAGACAGACAGAGATAACCCACCCCCTCCTCTCCTCCAGTGTGAGTCTACAGACAGAGATAACCCACCCCCTCCTCTCCTCCAGTGTGAGTCTACAGACAGACAGAGATAACCCACCCCTCCTCTCCTCCAGTGTGAGTCTACAGACAGACAGAGATAACCCACCCCTCCTCTCCTCCAGTGAGAGTCTACAGAGAGACAGAGACAGAGATAACCCACCCCTCCTCTCCCCCAGTGTGAGTCTACAGACAGACAGAGATAACCCACCCCTCCTCTCCCCCAGTGTGAGTCTACAGACAGACAGAGATAACCCACCCCTCCTCTCCCCCAGTGTGAGTCTACAGACAGACAGAGATAACCCACCCCTCCTCTCCTCCAGTGTGTTTACAGTTGTTTGTTGTTTCTCAGGGAGAGAAAGTTTTTGTGTGACATTGCAGATGACTTCCTAATTAGGTAAATCACAACGAGCAGCAGTTTTGGGAGAGAATGTTATTATTCAGAGAAATTCCTCCATGTTGTTATTTGGCAGGAGAGAGAGAGAGGGGGGTGGAGAGAGAGAGAGCGATGGGGGGAGAGAGAGCGAGAGACAGAGTGAGAGAGAGAGAGAGAGAGAGAGAGAGAGAGAGAGAGAGAGAGAGAGAGAGAGAGAGAGAGGGAGAGCGAGAGAGAGAGAGAGAGAGTGAGAGAGAGAGAGAGAGAGAGAGAGAGAGAGAGAGAGAGAGAGAGAGAGAGAGAGAGAGAGAGAGAGAGAGAGAGAGAGAGAGAGAGAGAGAGAGAGAGAGAGAGAGAGGAGAGAGAGAGAGAGAGAGGGGGAGAGAGAGAGAGAGAGCGAGAGAGAGAGAGAGAGAGAGAGAGAGAGAGAGAGAGAGAGAGAGGGGGGAGAGAGAGAGAGAGAGCGAGAGAGAGCGAGAGAGTGTGGGTAATTAGGGTTGCCAGGTGTGTGTAATGAGGGTTGCCAGGTTTGCGTAATGATGGTTGCCAGGTGTAGGTAATGAGGGTTGCCAGGTGTAGGGAATGAGGGTGGCCTGGTGTAGGTAATGAGGGTTGCCAGGTGTACATTATGAGGGTTGCCAGGTTTGCATAATGAGGGTTGCCAGGTGTGTGTAATGAGGGTTGCCAGGTGTGTGTAATGAGGGTTGCCAGGTGTGTGTAATGAGGGTTGCCAGGTGTGTGTAATGAGGGTTGCCAGGTGTAGATAATGAGGGTTGCCAGGAGTAGGTAATGAGGGTTGCCAGGTGTAGGTATTGAGGGTGGCCTGGTGTAGGTAATGAGGGTTGCCAGGTGAAGGTAATGAGGGTTGCCAGGTGTGTGTAATGAGGGTTGCCAGGTTTGCGTAATGATGGTTGCCAGGTGTAGGTATTGAGGGTGGCCTGGTGTAGGTAATGAGGGTTGCCAGGTGTAGGTAATGAGGGTTGCCAGGTGTGTGTAATGAGGGTTGCCAGGTTTGCGTAATGATGGTTGCCAGGTGTAGGTAATGAGGGTTGCCAGGTGTAGGGAATGAGGGTGGCCTGGTGTAGGTAATGAGGGTTGCCAGGTGTAGGTAATGAGGGTTGCCAGGTGTAGGTATTGAGGGTGGCCTGGTGTAGGTAATGAGGGTTGCCAGGTGTACATTATGAGGGTTGCCAGGTTTGCATAATGAGGGTTGCCAGGTGTGTGTAATGAGGGTTGCCCGTGTGTGTGTGTAATGAGGGTTGCCAGGTATACATTATGAGGGTTGCCAGGTTTGCATAATGAGGGTTGGTTGTCAGGTGTGTGTCATGAGGGTTGCCAGGTGTAGGTAATGAGGGTTGCCAGGTGTAGGTAATGAGGGTTGCCAGGTGTAGGTAATGAGGGTTGCTAGGTGTAGGTAATGAGGGTTGCCATGTGTGCGTAATGATGGTTGCCAGGTGTAGGTAATGAGGGTTGCCAGGTCAACATAATGAGGGTTGCCAGGTAAGTAATGAGGGTTGCCAGGTCTAGTGTTTAGTAAACGGGCAACGTCGAGTCCAGGACCAGGATTAGATATACATTGCTGTCTGTGACTGGATGTGACTCTGTCTCTCTCTCTGTCTTTGATTCTGACTGTCTGTGACTGTAACTCTGACCGTAACTCTGATTGTGACTCTGACTGTATCTCTGATTGTGACTCTGACTGACTGTGACTTTGACTGTTACTCTGACTTTGACTGACTGTGACTCTGACTGACTGTGACTCTGACTGACTGTAACTCTGACTGTGACTCTGACTGTGACTCTGACTGTGACTCTGACTGACTGTGACTCTGACTGTGACTCTGACTGACTGTGACTCTGACTGACTGTGACTCTGACTGTAACTCTGACTGTGACTCTGACTGTGACTCTGACTGTATCTCTGAATGTGACTCTGTCTGTGACTCTGACTCTGACTGTGACTCTGACTGTGACTCTGACTGTGACTCTGACTGACTGTGACTCTGACTGTGACTCTGACTGTGACTCTGACTGACTGTGACTCTGACTGACTGTGACTCTGACTTGACTGTGACTCTGACTGTGACTCTGACTGCACTGACCGCACTCTGACTGTGACCGCACCTGACCGCACCGACCGACTGACTGACCGTGACTCTGACTGTAACTCTGACTGTGACTCTGACTGACTGTGACTCTGACCGCACTGACTCTGACTGTGACTCTGCCCTGACCGTGACTCTGACTGTAACTCTGACTGTGACTCTGACTGACTGTGACTCTGACTGACTGTATCTCTGACTGTGACTCTGACTGACCGCACTCTGACTGTATCTCTGCAACCTGTGACTCTGACTGTATCTCTGACTGTAACTCCTGACTGCCTGTGACTCTGACTGTACCTGACTGACTTTGACTCTGACTGTGACTCTGACTCTGACTGTGACTCTGACTGTATTTCTGACTGTGACTCTGACTTTAAACTCTGACTGTGACTCTGACTGTGACTCTGACTGTGACTTTCTGACTGTGACTCTGACTGTGACTCTGACTGACTGTGACTCTGACTGTGACTGACTGACTGTGACTCTGACTGTATCTCTGACTGTAACTCTGACTGCCTGTGACTCTGACTGTAACTCTGACTTTGACTCTGACTGTGACTCTGACTCTGACTGTGACTCTGACTGTGACTCCTGACTGTAACTCTGACTGTGACTCTGACCGTGACTCTGACTGTATCTCTGAATGTGACTCTGACTGTAACCTGACTGTGACTCTGACTGACTCTGACTGTGACTCTGACTGTGACTGACTGACTGTGACTCTGACTGTGACTCTGACTGACTGTGACTCTGACTGTGACTCTGACTGTGACTCTGACTGACTGTGACTGTGACTCTGACTGACTGTGACTCTGACTGTGACTCTGACTGACCGTGACTCTGACTGTAACCTGACTGTGACTCTGACTGACTGTGACTCTGACTGACTGTAACTCTGACTGTAACTCTGACTGTGACTCTGACTGTGACTCTGACTGTATCTCTGAATGTGACTCTGACTGTATCTCTGACTGTAACTCTGACTGCCTGTGACTCTGACTGTAACTCTGACTTTGACTCTGACTGTGACTCTGACTCTGACTGTGACTCTGACTGTAACTCTGACTGACTGTGACTCTGACTGTATCTCTATGTGACTCTGACTGTAACTGTGACTCTGACTGTGACTGACTGTGACTGACTGTGACTCTGACTGACTGTGACTCTGACTGTGACTGACTGACTGTGACTCTGACTGTGACTCTGCCTGACTGTGACTCTGACTGTGACTGACTGTGACTCTGTGACCGTGACTGTGACTGTGACTCTGACTGACTGTGACTCTGACTGTGACTCTGACTGTGACTGACTGACTCTGACTGTGACTCTGACTGACTGACTCTGACTGACCGTAACTCTGACTGTAACTCTGACTGTAACTCTGACTGTAACTCTGTGACTCTGACTGCCTGTGACTCTGACTGTAACTCTCTGACTTTGACTCTGACTGTACTCTGACTCTGACTGTGACTCTGACTGTAACTCTGACTGTGACTCTGACTGTGACTCTGACTGTATCTCTGAATGTGACTCTGACTGTAACTCTGACTGTAACTCTGACTGTAACTCTGACTGTGACTCTGACTCTGACTGTGACTCTGACTGTGACCTGACTGACTGTGACTCTGACTGTGACTCTGACTGACTGTGACTCTGACTGTGACTCTGTAACTGACTGTGACTCTGACTGTGAACTCTGAATGTGACTCTGACTGTAACTCTGACTGACTGTAACTCTGACTGTAACTCTGACTCTGACTCTGACTGTGACTCTGACTGTGATCTGACTGAATGTGACTCTGACTGTATCTCTGACTGTAACTCTGACTGCCTGTGACTCTGACTGTAACTCTGACTTTGACTCTGACTGTGACTCTGACTGTGACTCTGACTGATCTGTGACTGTGACTCTGACTGTGAACTGACTGACTGTGACTCTGACCGTGACTGACTGACTGTGACTCTGATGTGACTCTGACTGTAACTCTGACTAATAACTCTGACTGTGTGACTGTGACTCTGACTGTGACTCTGACTGTGACTCTGACTGACTGTGACTCTGACTGTGACTCTGACTGTGACTCTGACTGACTGACTGACTGTGACTCTGACTGTGACTCTGACTGTGACTCTGACTGTGACTGACTGATTGTGACTGTGACTCTGACTGTGACTCTGACTCTGACTGTGACTCTGACTCCGTGACTCTGACTGTAACTCTGACTGTGACTCTGACTGACTGTGACCCTGACTGTAACTCTGACTGTAACTCTGACTGTAACTCTGATTGACTGACTGTGACTCTGACTGTAACTCTGACTTTGACTCTGACTCTGACTGTGACTCTGACTGGACTCTGACTGACTGTGAACTCTGACTGACTGTGACTCTGACTGTGTGACTGACTGACTGTAACTCTGACTGTAACTCTGATTGTGACTGTGACTCTGACTGTGACTCTGACTGTAACTCTGATTGACTGTGACTGTGACTGTGACTCTGACTGTGACTCTGACTGTGACTCTGACTGTAACTCTGACTGTGACTCTGACTGTGACTCTGACTGTGACTCTGACTGTAACTCTGACTGTGACTCTGACTGTGATTCTGAGCTGTGACTCTGACTGACTGTGACTCTGACTTGACTCTGTACTGTGACTCTGACTGTACTCTGACTGTGACTCTGACTGTGACTCTGACTGACTGTGACTCTGACTGTGACTCTGACTGTGACTCTGACTGTGACTCTGACTGACTGTGACTCCTGACTGTGACTGACTGACTGTGACTCTGACTGTATGACTCTGACTGTAACTCTGACTGCCTGTGACTGACTCTGACTGTGACTCTGACTGACTGTGACTCTGACTGTGACTCTGACTCTGACTCTGACTGTGACTCTGACTCTGACTGACTCTGACTGTAACTCTGACTGTGACTCTGACTGTGACTCTGACTGTGACTCTGACTGACTGTGACTCTGACTGTGACTCTGACTGTGACTCTGACTGTGACTCTGACTGTGACTCTGACTGTGACTCTGACTGTGACTCTGACTGTAACTGTGACTCTGACTGTGACTCTGACTGACTGTGACTCTGACTGTGACTCTGACTGTGACTCTGACTGTGACTGTGACTCTGACTGTGACTCTGACCCTGACTGTGACTCTGACTGTGACTCTGACTGTGACTCTGACTGTGACTCTGACTGTGACTCTGACTGTGACTCTGACTGTGACTCTGACTGTGACTCTGACTGTGATTCTGACTGTGACTCTGACTGTAACTCTGACTGTGACTCTGACTGTGACTGTGACTGTGACTGTGACTCTGACTGTGACTCTGACTGTGACTCTGACTGACTGTGACTCTGACTCTGACTGTGACTCTGACTGACTCTGACTGTGACTCTGACTGTATCTCTGACTGTGACTCTGACTCCTGTGACTCTGACTGTAACTCTGACTTTGACTCTGACTGACTCTGACTCTGACTGTGACTCTGACTGTGACTCTGACTGTAACTCTGACTGTGACTCTGACCGTGACTCTGACTGTATCTCTGAATGTGACTCTGACTGTAACTCTGACTGTGACTGACTGTGACTGTGACTCTGACTGTGACTGACTCTGACTGTGACTCTGACTGACTGTGACTCTGACTGTGACTCTGACTGACTGACTGTGACTGTGACTCTGACTGACTGTGACTCTGACTGTGACTCTGACTGACCGTGACTCTGACTGTGACTCTGACTGTGACTCTGACCTGACTGTGACTCTGACTGACTGTGACTCTGACTGTAACTCTGACTGTGACTCTGACTGACTGTGACTCTGAATGTGACTGACTGATCTCTGACTGTAACTCTGACTGTGACTCTGACTGACTGTGACTCTGACTGACTCTGACTCTGACTGTGACTCTGACTGTATCTCTGACTGTGACTGTAACTCTGACTGTGACTCTGACTGTGACTCTGACTGTAACTCTGACTGTGACTCTGACTGTGACTGACTGTGACTCTGACTGTGACTCTGACTGTGACTCTGACTGTGACTGTGACTGTGACTCTGCCTGACTGTGACTCTGACTCTGACTCTGACTGTGACTCTGACTGACTGTGACTGTGACTGACTCTCTGACTGTGACTCTGACTGTGACTCTGACTGACTCGTGACTGTGACTGTAACTCTGACTGTGACTGACTGACTGTGACTGACTGACTGACTCTGACTGTAACTCTGACTGTAACTCTGATTCTGACTGTGACTCTGACTGTGACTCTGACTGTAACTCTGACTTTGACTCTGACTGTGACTCTGACTCTGACTGTGACTCTGACTGTAACTCTGACTGTGACTCTGACTGTGACTCTGACTGTACTCTGACTGTGACTGACTGACTCTGACTGTGACTCTGACTGTGACTCTGACTGTGACTCACTGTGACTCTGTGACTGTGACCGTGACTCTGACTGTATTTCTGACTGTGACTCTGACTGTGACTCTGACTGTGACTCTGACTGTGACTCTGACTGTGACTCTGACTGACTGTAACTCTGACTGACTGTGACTCTGACTGTGACTCTGACTGACTGTGACTCTGACTGTATCTCTGACTGTAACTCTGACTGCCTGTGACTCTGACTGTAACTCTGACTTTTGACTCTGACTGTGACTCTGACTCTGACTGTGACTCTGATCTCTGACTGTGACTCTGACTGTAACTCTGACTGTGACTCTGACCGTGACTCTGACTGTATCTCTGAATGTGACTCTGACTGTAACTCTGACTGTGACTCTGACTGTGACTCTGACTGTGAGCTCTGACTGTGACTCTGACTGTGACTCTGACTGACTGTGACTCTGACTGTGACTGTGACTGTGACTCTGACTGTGACTCTGTGACTCTGACTGTGGACTGTGACTCTGACTGTGACTCTGACTGACTGTGACTGTGACTCTGACTGTGACTCTGACTGACTGTGACTCTGACTGTGACTGACTGACTGTGACTCTGACTGTGACTCTCTGACTGTGACTCTGACTTTGACTCTGACTGTGACTCTGACTGGATTTCTGACTGTGACTCTGACTGTAACTCTGACTGTGACTCTGACTGTGACTCTGACTGTGACTCTGACTGTGACTCTGACTGACTGTGACTCTGACTGACTGACTGACTGTGACTCTGACTGTAACTCTGACTGTGACTCTGACTGTGACTCTGACTGTGACTCTGACTGACTGCTGTGACTCTGACTCTGACTGTGACTCTGACTGTGACTCTGACTGTAACTCTGACTGACTGACTGTGACTCTCTGACTGTACTCTGACTGTGACTCTGACTGTAACTCTGACTGTGACTCTGACTGTGACTCTGACTGTGACTCTGACTGTGACTCTGACTGTGACTCCTGACTGTGACTCTGACTGTGACTGACTGTAACTCTGACTGTGACTCTGACTGTGACTCTGACTGACTCTGACTGTGACTGACTGACTGTGACTCTGACTGTGACTCTGACTGACTGTGACTCTGACTGATTGTGACTGTGACTGACTGTGACTGACTGACTGTGACTCTGACTGTGACTCTGACTGTGACTCTGACTGTGAGACTGACTGTGACTCCTGACTGACTGTGACTCTGACTGTAACTCTGACTGAACTGTGACTCTGACTGCCTGTGACTCTGACTGACTGTAACTCTGACTTTGACTCTGACTGTGACTCTGACTCTGACTGACTCTGACTGACTCTGACTGTGACTCTGACTGTGACTCTGACTGTGACTCGACTCTGACTCTGACTGTGACTCTGACTGTGACTCTGACTGTGACTGACTGTGACTCTGACTGTGACTCTGACCCTGACTGTGACTCTGACTGTGACTCTGACTCTGACTGTGACTCTGACTGTATCTCTGACTGTGACTCTGACTGTAACTCTGACTGTGACTCTGACTGTGACTCTGACTGACTGTGACTGACTCTGACTGTGACTCTGACTGACTGTGACTCTGACTGTGACTCTGACTGACTGTGACTCTGACTGTGACTCTGACTGTGACTCTCTGACTGTGACTCTGACTGACTGTGACTCTGACTGTAACTCTGACTGTGAACTCTGACTGTGACTGTGACTGTGACTCTGACTGACTGTGACTCTGACTGTAACTCTGACTTTGTAACTCTGACTTGTGACTGTGACTGTGACTCTGACTGTGACTCTGACTGTGACTCTGACTGTGACTCTGACTGTAGACTCTGAATGTGACTCTGACTGTAACTCTGACTGTGACTCCGACTGTGACTGTGACTGTGACTCTGACTGTGACTCTGACTGACTGTGACTCTGACTGTAACTCTGACTGTGACTGACTGACTGTGACTGACTGACTGTGACTCTGACTGTAACTCTGACTGACTGTAACTCTGACTGTGATTCTGACTGTACTCTGACTGACTGTGACTCTGACTGTAACTCTGACTGTGACTCTGACTGTGACTCTGACTGTGACTCTGAATGTTCTGACTGTAACTCTGACTGTGACTCTGACTGTGACTCTGACTGACTCTGACTGACTGACTGTGACTCTGACTGACTCTGACTGTGACTCTGACTGTGACTGTGATTGTACTGTGACTCTGACTGTGACTCTGACCAGACTCTGACTCTGACTGTGAATCTCTGACTGTGACTTGACTGTGACTGTAACTCTGACTGTGACTGTAACTCTGATTGTGACTGTGACTCTGACTGTGACTCTGACTGACTGTAACTCTGACTGTAACTCTGATTGTGACTGTGACTCTGACTGTGACTCTGACTGTAACTCTGATTGTGACTGTGACTGTGACTCTGAATGACTGACTCTGATTGTGACTGTGAACTCTGACTGTGACTGACTGTGACTCTGACTGTAACTCTGACTTGACTCTGACTGTGACTGACTGACTCTGACTGACTCTGACTTTGACTCTGACTGTGATTCTGACTGACTCTGGACTGACTGTAACTCTGACTGTGACTCTGACTGTGACTCTGACTGTGACTCTGACTGTGACTCTGACTGACTGTGACTCTGACTGTGACTGACTGACTGTGACTGACTGTATCTCTGACTGTAACTCTGACTGCCTGTGACTCTGACTGTAACTCTGACGTTGACTCTGACTGTGACTGTGACTGTGACTGTGACTCTGACTGTGACTCTGACTGTAACTCTGACTGTGACTCTGACCGTGACTCTGACTGTATCTCTGAATGTGACTCTGACTGTATCTCTGACTTATTTCTGAACTCTGACTGCCTGTGACTCTGACTGTAACTGACTGTGACTTTGACTCTGACTGTGACTGACTGTGACTCTGACTGTGACTCTGACTGTAACTCTGATTGTGACTGTGACTGTGACTCTGACTGTAACTCTGACTGTGACTCTGACTGTAGCTCTGACTGTGACTCTGACGTGACTCTGACTGTAACTCTGACTTTGACTCTGACTGTGACTGACTGATTTCTGACTGACTGACTGACTCTGACTGTGACTCTGACTGTGACTCTGACTGTGACTCTGACTGTGACTCTGACTGACTGTGACTCTGACTGTGACTGACTGACTGACTGTGACTCTGACTGTGACTCTGCCTGACTGTGACTCTGACTGTGACTTGACTGTGACTCTGACTGACTGTGACTGTGACTGTGACTCTGACTGGATCAGACTCTGACTGTGACTCTGACTGACCGTGACTCTGACTGTAACTCTGACTGTGACTCTGACTGACTGTGACTCTGACTGACTGTGACTCTGACTGTGACTCTGACTGACTGTGACTCTGACTGTGACTCTGACTGACCGTGACTCTGACTGTAACTCTGACTGTGACTCTGACTGACTGTGACTCTGACTGACTGTAACTCTGACTGTAACTCTGACTGTGACTCTGACTGTGACTCTGACTGTATCTCTGAATGTGACTCTGACTGTATCTCTGACTGTAACTCTGACTGCCTGTGACTCTGACTGTAACTCTGACTTTGACTCTGACTGTGACTCTGACTCTGACTGTGACTCTGACTGTATCTCTGACTGTGACT
>NW_025750884.1:7500-17314 GCF_021184085.1 Oncorhynchus gorbuscha | reverse complement strand
GGAAGAATAGAAGAGAGAGAGAGAGAGGAAGAGTAGGAGAGAGAGAGAGGAAGAATAGAAGAGAGAGAGAGAGAGGAAGAATAGAAGAGAGAGAGAGAGGAAGAGTAGGAGAGAGAGAGAGGAAGAATAGGAGAGAGAGAGGAAGAGTAGGAGAGAGAGGAAGAATAGAAGAGAGAGAGAGGAAGAATAGAAGAGAGAGAGAGAGAGGAAGAGTAGGAGAGAGAGAGAGGAAGAATAGAAGAGAGAGAGAGGAAGAATAGAAGAGAGAGAGAGAGAGGAAGAGTAGGAGAGAGAGAGAGGAAGAATAGGAGAGAGAGAGGAAGAGTAGGAGAGAGAGAGGAAGAATAGAAGAGAGAGAGAGGAAGAATAGAAGAGAGAGAGAGGAAGAATAGAAGAGAGAGAGAGGAAGAGTAGGAGAGAGAGAGGAAGAGTAGGAGAGAGAGAGAGGAAGAATAGAAGAGAGAGAGAGGAAGAGTAGGAGAGAGAGAGAGGAAGAATAGGAGAGAGAGAGAGGAAGAATAGGAGAGAGAGAGGAAGAGTAGGAGAGAGAGAGGAAGAATAGAAGAGAGAGAGGAAGAATAGAAGAGAGAGAGAGGAAGAATAGAAGAGAGAGAGAGAGGAAGAGTAGGAGAGAGAGAGAGGAAGAATAGAGAGAGAGAGAGAGAGGAAGAGTAGGAGAGAGAGA
Source organism: Oncorhynchus gorbuscha (assembly GCF_021184085.1). Lineage (NCBI taxonomy): Eukaryota > Metazoa > Chordata > Actinopteri > Salmoniformes > Salmonidae > Oncorhynchus > Oncorhynchus gorbuscha. The sequence goes on along the minus strand of NW_025750884.1, from coordinate 16,629 downwards.
GAGGAAGAATAGGAGAGAGAGGAAGAGTAGAGAGAGAGAGGAAGAATAGAAGAGAGAGAGAGGAAGAATAGAAGAGAGAGAGAGGAAGAGTAGGAGAGAGAGAGAGGAAGAGTAGGAGAGAGAGGAAGAGTCGGAGGGAGAGAGGAAGAGTAGGAGAGAGAGAGAGGAAGAATAGAAGAGAAAGAGAGGAAGAGTAGGAGAGAGCGAGAGTAAGAGTAGGAGAGAGAGGAAGAGTCGGAGGGAGAGAGGAAGAGTAGGAGAGAGAGAGGAAGAGTAGGAGAGAGAGAGGAAGAGTAGGAGAGATAGAGATGAAGAGTAGGAGGGAGAGAGAGGAAGAGTAGGAGGGAGAGAGGAAGAATAGGAAAGAGAGAGAGGAAGAATAGGAAAGAGAGAGAGGAAGAGTAGGAGAGAGAGAGAGTAAGAGTAGGAGAGAGAGGAAGAGTCGGAGGGAGAGAGGTAGAGTAGGAGTGAGGAAGAGTAGGAGAGAGAGAGGAAGAGTATGAGAGAGAGGAAGAATAGGGGGGAGAGCGAGGAAGAGTAGGAGAAAGAGAGAGGAAGAGTGAGAGGAAGAATAGGAGAGAGAGAGGAAGTGTAGTAGAGATAGAGATGAAGAGTAGGAGGGAGAGAGAGGAAGAGTAGGAGGGAGAGAGAGGAAGAGTAGGAGGGAGGGTGGGTTCTGTAGCTCAGTTGGTAGAGCATGGCGCTTGTAACGCCAGGGTAGTGGGTTCGATCCCCAGGACCACCCATACGTAGAATGTATGCACGCATGACTGTAAGTCGCTTTGGATAAAAGCGTCTGCTAAATGGCATATTATTATTATTATAAGGTTAGACATTAACTCTGAATGGTTAAGTTTAGACATGAAATCTGATTGGTTAAGGTTAGACATTAACTCTGAATGTTTAAGGTTAGGGTTAAGGTTAGGCATTAACTCTGAAGGGTTAAGGTTAGACATTAACTCTGAATGGTTAAGGTTAGACATTAACTCTTGAATGGTTAAGCGTTGTGACATTAACTCTGGAATGGTTAAGTGTTAAACATGAACTCTGAATGGTTAAGGTTAGACATGAACTCTGATTGGTTAAGGTTAGGTTAATGTTAGGCTTAAATCACAGGATTGATCCTCTGGAATGAGACACCTCTGCCATCCCCGTCCACAACACCCTGCAGAACTGAAACCTACTGGAAGGTAACAGCCTCACCGTTGCCCCTAGTGGCCAGACTCACATCTTCTCCTCAAACATAGATCAACCCCGAATACTGACTTGTATCACAGGTGACTTCTGATGATGAAGACACTTAGCCTCTCCCTCCTCTCCTCTCCCTCTCCCTCTCCTCTCCTCTCCTCTCCTCTCCCTCTCCTCCTCTCCTCTCCCTCTCCCTCTCCCTCTCTCCCCTCTCTCTCTCCCCTTCCCCCTTCCCCCTTCCTCTCCCAAGCCCTCTCCTCTCCCCTCCCTTTCTCCTCTCTCTCTCCCCTCCCTCCTCCCTCTCCTCTCCCTTTCTCTCTCTCTCCTTTCTCTCTCTCCCTCCCCCCGCTTCTCTCCTCCCCTCCCCCCTCTCCTCCCCTCCCTCCCTCCCTCCCTCCCTCCTCCTCTCTCCTCTTCCTTATTCTCTCTTTCCCTTCCTCCCTCCTCCCTCTCCTCCTCTGCTCTCTCTCCCTCCCCTCTCTCTCCCTCCCCTCCTCCCTCCTCTCTTCCTTCCCTCCTCCTCCTCCCTCCCTCTCCTCATCTCTCCTCTCCTTCCCTCTCCCTCCCCTCTCTCACTCTCCCCCCTCCCCGCCTCTCTCCCTTCCCTCCTCTCCTCTCCCTCCTCCTTCCTCTTCCTCCCTCCTCTCCTCCTTCCTCTCTCTCTCCTCCTCTCCCTCCCTTTCTCTCTCTCTCCTCTCCTCTCCCTTCCACCCCTCCAGATTGCCACTTCAGTTCTCTTCATCTTCTGGAGTCCTTTCTGCTTCTGTCAATCAGCTGGTAATACATATCTTCAGGATTACACAAACACACACACAGAGCAGACACACACACACGGAGCAGGGACAGACACACACACACACAGAGCAGACACACATACACACACAGAGCAGACACACACACAGAGCAGACACACACACAGATTTAGCAGACACACACACACGTTTGAGAGAGAGGTAGTACTTCATTAACCTCTGGGGTGTGGAGATAAGACAACAAGGTGCATCAAAGAGAGACACACACACACACACTGAGGACACACTGAGCAGACACACACACACACACTGAGCAGACACACACACACACACTGAGCAGACACACACACACTTGAGCAGACACACACACTGAGCAGACACACTGAGCAGACACACACACTGAGCAGACACACACACTGAGCAGACACACACAAGGTGCATGAGCAAAGACAGACACACACACTGAGCAGACACACACACACTGAGCAGACACACACACTGAGCAGACACACACACTGAGCAGACACACACACACAGACACACACACACACTGAGCAGACACACACACTGAGCAGACACACACACACACTGAGAGCAGACACACACACACTGAGCAGACACACACACACAGACACACACACTGAGCAGACACACACACTGAGCAGACACACACAAACTGAGCACACACACACACACATACTGAGCAGACACACACACACACTGAGCAGACACACACACACTGAGCAGACACACACACACTGAGCAGACACACACACTGAGCAGACACACACACACTGAGCAGACACACACACACTGAGCAGACACACACACACACATACTGAGCAGACACACACACACACTGAGCAGACACACACACACACTGAGCAGACACACACACACACTGAGCAGACACACACACACTGAGCAGACACACACACACACACTGAGCAGACACACACACACACTGAGCAGACACACACACACACACTGAGCAGACACACACACTGGGACACACACTGAGCAGACACACACACACTGAGCAGAGCAGACACACACAAGCACTGAGCAGACACACACACTGAGCAGACACACACACACTGAGCAGACACACACACACTGAGCAGACACACACATACTGAGCAGACACACACACACACTGAGCAGACACACACACACTGAGCAGACACACACACACACACTGAGCAGACACACACACACATTGAGCAGACACACACACACTGAGCAGACACACACACACACACTGAGCAGACACACACACACTGAGAGACACACACACACACACTGAGCAGACACACACACACACTGAGCAGACACACACACTCTGAGTCACAGGTGCTGACACACACACATTAGAGAAACACAAAGAGCAGACACCATCCTCACAGACACTAGAAAACACAAAGAGAGATCCTGAACTAGAAACCTGGGTAGAGGTGAAATGATTTAAACCTGTCAAGGTGTGTGTGTGTGTGTGTGTGTGTGTGTGTGTGTGTGTGTGTGTGTGTGTGTGTGTGTGTGTGTGTGTGTGTGTGTGTGTGTGTGTGTGTGTGTGTGTGTGTGTGTGTGTGTGTGTGTGTGTGTGTGTGTGTGACCACATGGGCGACATGCAGGGGCTCAGAGGGGGAGTAGGTGAGAGCTGTGATGGCTTTTCCAGCTCCCAGTCACAAAGACACATTTATACCTTAGAACAAACTCCTTTATACAGGAGAGAGGAGAGGGGGGCGAGAGAGAAAGAGGGCGGGAGAGAAGAGAGGGAGAGGGAGGGAGGGGGGAGAGTGAGAGAGAGGGGGAGAGGGGAGGGGAGGGAGGAGGGAGGGAGGAGAGAGGGGAGAGAGGGAGAGGAGGGGAGGAGAGAGAGAGGGGAGAGAGGGAGGGAGGAGGAGGGGAGAGGGAGGGGCAGGGAGGGAGGGAGTGGAGAGGAGGGGAGAGTGGAGGGAAAAATAGGGAGGGAGATAGAGAGAGAATGAGAGAGAGAGAGAGAGAGAGAGAGAGAGGGAGAGAGAGAGAGAGAGAGAGAGAGAGAGGAGAAAATAGAGAGAGGGGAGAGTGGAGAAGGAGGGAGGGAGAGAGAGAGAGAGTGGGGTGAGAAGAAAGGGAGCGAGAGAGAGAGGGTGAGCAAAGATAGAGAGGAGAGAGAGAGGAGAGAGAGAGAGAGAGAGAGAGAGGAGAGAGAGAGAGAGAAAGAGAGAGAGAGAGAGAGAGAGAGAGAGAGAGAGAGGGTGAGAGAGAGAGAGAGGCTCATTGACGATCCCACTGAAAACTGTCAAGCTCTGAAGTTGGGGCCATTTCACAGTTTTCACAGATGTGCCTCACGCCCCTAAACACACATTACTTCCAAAGATAAAAATTACTGTTTCAGAGTCACACATCTGATTTTCACATCAAAGAGACGGAGGAGAAAGTGTGAAAGAGAGCGAGAGATCCCCCCTCCGTAAACAAAACAATCAAAGCTTACATTTTCCCCAAACAGATTGATGGCGACACACACTGACTTTGGGGAGAATTGAATTTCACAGCCTTAAAAACCAAAAACTTCCACTGTTAGATGGACAGGAAGCGTCCTGTGAACATAGCGGTTCACAATGTTTACTATATATCTTGTTGGTTTCTGTGAACGTAGAGGTTCACAATGTTTACTATATATCTTGTTGGTTTCTGTGAATATATCCTGTTGGTTTCTGTGAACGTTCACAATGTTTACTATATCCTGTTGGTTTCTGTGAACGTAGCGGTTCACAATGTTTACTATATATCTGTTGGTTTCTGTGAACGTAGCGGTTCACAATGTTTACTATATCCTTGTTGGTTTCTGTGAACGTAGCGGTTCACAATGTTTACTATATATCCTGTTGGTTTCTGAACGTGAACTATATATCCTGTAGAGGTTCACAATGCTTACTACATATCCTGTTGGTTTAACGAGCGTTCATATCCTGTTGGTTTCTGTGAACGTAGCGGTTCACAATGTTTACTATATATCCTGTTGGTTTCTGTGAACGTAGCGGTTCACAACGTTTACCTGTTGGTTTCGTGAACGAAGCGGTATCTTCATCTGGTATCAGTAATTCTAATCTATTATTCCCCAGTCTGTTTTGCAGACTTTCTGGAACGTCCCAATGATCTCTCTTTCTCCTGAAGTGTACACTCATTCACTACTTCCCACAAATCAAAACAAAAAAAAAAATGTTTTGGATTGGTGGAGACACAGGCTTACTGGGAGTTTCTTCCATATTTTATACCAGTCATTTTCTTTCAAATCGGTGAAGGGGTCGTGAACAAGTGCACACTTCTGGGAGGAAAGAGAGATAATTGGGACGGGAACCTGTTTGTTTGGTAGGCGACACACTCTGACACTAGTTCAGTCCTTCACTGCAGAAGGGTCAAAGGACACGCCTCAATTAACTCAAAACACCACCGTTCTGTAATTGCCATTCATGTGTTGTGTGACACTATGATACGAGCTATGAACCAATATCGCTCTTTCCTTCCAAATGGTGCACTTGTTAACTTCCCTTCACTGATTTGAAAGAAAGGACAGTTATAAATGACAGGTATAAATGACAGGTATAAATGAAATGACTGGTATAAATGACAGTTATAAATGACAGGTATAAATGACAGTTATAAATGACAGTTATAAAAGACAGTTATAAATGACAGTTATAAATGACAGGTATAATGACAGTTATAAATGACCGTTATAAATGACAGTTATAAATGACAGGTATAAATGACGGGTATAAATGACAGTTATAAATGACAGGTATAAATGACAGTTATAAATGACAGTTCCAAATGACTGGATTAAATGACAGGTTTAAATGACAGTTATAAATGACAGTTATAAATGACAGGTATAAATGACAGTTATGAATGACAGGTATAAATGACTGGTATAAATGACAGTTATGAATGACAGGTATAAATGACTGGTATAAATGACAGTTATGAATGACAGTTACAATGACTGGTATAAATGACAGTTACAAATGACATGTATAAATGACAGGTATAAATGACTGGTGTAAATGACAGGTATAAATGACTGATATAAATGACAGGTATAAATGACAGTTATAAATGACAGTTACAAATGACAGTTACAAATGACAGTTACAAATAACAGTTATAAATGACTGGTACAAATGACAGTTATAAATGACAGGTATAAATGACAGGTATAAATGACAGTTATAAATGACTGGTACAAATGACAGTTACAAATGACAGGTATAAATGACAGGTATAAATGACTGGTATAAATGACAGGTATAAATGACAGGTATAAATGACAGTTATAAGTGACTGGTACAAATGACAGTTACAAATGACAGGTATAAATGACAGGTATAAATGGTATAAATGACAGGTATAAATTACTGGTATAAATGACTGAAGTATAAAAGGAAACGTTATAAATAACTGGTATAAATGACTGGTATAAATGACAGGTATAAATGACAGGTATAAATGACAGGTATAAATGACAGGTATAAATTACTGGTATAAATGACTGGTATAAATGACGATTATAAATAACTGGTATAAATGACTGGTATAAATTACTGGTATAAATGACGGGTATAAATGACAGGTATAAATGACTGGTATAAATGACTGGTATAAATGACAGTTATAAATGACATATAAATGACTGGTATAAATTACTAGTATAAATGACAGGTATAAATGACAGGTATAAATGACTGGTATAAATGACTGGTATAAATGACAGTTATAAATGACAGTTATAAATGAGTATAAAATGACTGGTATATATGACAGTTACAAGTAACTGGATTAAATGACAGGTATAAAATGACAGTTATAAATGATTCAAATTACTGGTATAAATGACTGGATTAAATGACAGGTTTAATAACAGTTATAAATGACAGTTACAAATGACAGGTATAAATGACAGTTATAAGTAATGATTTCAAATGACTGGATTAAATGACTGGATTAAATGACAGGTTTAAATGACAGTTATAAATGACGGTTATAAATGACAGGTATAAATGACGGTTATAAATGACAGGTATAAATGACAGTTATAAATGACTGGTATAAACTACTGGTATAAATGACAGGTATAAATGACTGGTATAAATGACAGTTATGAATGACAGTCACAAATGACTGGTATAAATGACAGGTATAAATGACTGGTACAAATGACAGGTATAAATGACAAGTATAAATGACCAGATATAAATGAACAGTTAAATGACTTGAGTATAAATGACAGTTATAAATGACAGTTATAAATGGCTGGTATAAATGACAGTTATAAATGACAGTTATAAATGGCTGGTATAAATGACAGTTATAAATGACAGGTATAAATGACTGGTATAAATGACTGGTATAAATGACTGGTATAAATGACAGTTATAAATGGCTGGTATAAATGACAGTTATAAATGACTGGTATAAATGACAGTTATAAATGACTGGTATAAATGACTGGTATAAATGACTGGTATAAATGACAGTTACAAATGACAGGTATAAATCAGTTATAAATGAGTTATAAATGAGTTATAAATGACAGGTATAAATGACTGGTATAACTGACAGTTATAAATTAGTTATAAATGACTGGTATAAATGACTGGTATAAATGACAGTTATAAATGACTGGTATAAATGACTGGTATAAATGACAGTTACAAATGACAGTTACAAATGACAAATAATGGTATAAATATTAGTATAAATAATCAGTATAAATGACAGTTATAAATGACAGTTATAAATAATAATATATATTATTATATTATATATTATTATAAATGACAACTATAAATCACTAGTATAAATGACAGTTATAAATCACTGGTATAAATGAAGTTATAAATGATTGGTATAAATGACTGGTATAAATGAGTAATTATAAATGACTAATTATAAATGACATGTATAAATGACATGATATATATGACAATTTATAAATGACCATTGTAAATGACAGTTATAGATGACAGTTATAAATGACTGGTATAAATGACAAATATAAATCACAGTTATAAAAATGAGTTATAAATGACAGGTATAAATGACAGGTATAAATGACAGATATAATATGACAGTTATAAATGACCGTTGTAAATAAATTATAGACTGACAGTTATAAATGACAGTTATAAATGAGTTATAAATGACAGGTATAAATGACTGGTATAAATAACTAGTATAAATGACTGGTATAAATGACTGGTATAAATGACAGGTATAAATGACTGGTATAAATGACAGAGTATAAATGACTGGTATAAATGACAGTTATAAATTAGATACAAATGACAGTTAAAAATGACTAGTATAAATGACAGTTTTAAAATGACTGGTATAAATGACTGGTATAAATGATAGTTATAAATGACTGGTGTAAATGACAGGTATAAATGACAGATATATATATGACAGTTATAAATGACCGTTGTAAATGACTGGTATAAATGACTGGTATAAATCACAGTTATAAATTAGTTATAAATGACCGTTAAATGACAGGTATAAATGACTGATATATATGACAGTTATAAATGACGGTAAATCACAGTTATAAATGACAGTTATAAATGACAGTTATAAATTAGTTATAAATGACTGGTATAAATGACAGATATAAATGACTGGTATAAATGACAGTTATAAATGACCGTTAATGACAGTTAAAATGACTGTATAAATGACAGGTATAAATGACAGTTATAAATGACAGTTATAAATGAGTTATAAATGACAGTTATAAATGACTGGTATAAATGACTGGTATAAATGACAGGTATAAATGATGCTATAAATGACAGGTATAAATGACTGGTATAAATGACAGTTATAAATGACTGGTAAATGACAGTTATAAATGACTGGTATAAATGACTGAGTATAAATGACAGTATAAATGACAGTTATAAATGACTGTTATAATGACACAGTATAAATGACAGTTATAAATGACAGTTATAAATGACAGTTACATAAATGACGGGTATAAATGACTAGTATAAATGACTGGTATAAATGACTAGTATAAATGACAGGTATAAATGACTGCTATAAATGAGTATAAATGACTGGTATAATGACAATTATAAATTAGTTACAAATGACAGTTATAAATGACTGGTATAAATGACAGTTATAAATGACTGGTATA